>NW_025547001.1:0-33674 GCF_905237065.1 Salmo salar | reverse complement strand
CAGTCTTTTCTTTGAGCACTCGGTCCTCAGTCACGTCCCCCCAGTCCGGTGAATATATTTCCTACAATAAAGCCTCAGTGATAATCTGGTCTAAACTTAGGGAGTGAGTCATCGCTCTGTACTGACCTGTGATTTAAGAAGCCTAAACCATCATCCTTGAGATCATTAATGCCTTGCGCTGCTGAGCCTGTGGGCATGCGGCACCTGTGAGGTATGCGTGCTGATTGTACCTGTCCATTGATGATCCAGGCATGGAGCCTGCAACAACGGTCTCTAGTCCGAACCTGGCAGCTCTCCAGTGTTGAAACCTCTGGCCTCCATGGCGGCATCTCCCCGTCTGGCGGCCTAATCTTTAGAGTCTTCACGGCCTACGGGTCTTTAGCCGTGACTGCAACCCGGATCGCTGGCGGCCTGGCTCGGAATCTTCAGCGGGTGGCGGTTCGATCCTCCGACAATGATCCCACGGTCCCTACTGGTTCTCAGGACCACGAGGGGACAGTGGGCGGGGGGTACTCATTCAACCACCCTTATCCCGGATTTTCTCCCTTGTTTCAGGTTTGTGGCCAGGTACCATTCTAATATTCTGTTCACTGTTTTCTGTTTAGCTAAACAGGGTCTTGATGGTGGTTGGTGGAAGTCTGTGTTCTTGTTTTCCTATGTTTTGCTGGTGCTGGTTTTAATCGGTGTCTATGTGTACTCAGTTGGAAGCCATGCACTTAAACAACCTATTTTCCTGTGTGTTGGTAATAGATGGTTGTTTTCCTTTGTTATCTCTGCGGAACTGTTGGCTGTCGTTTTGTTGTTTTTATTTACTTACCTCTACTGGTAAGTGGCATCCTCAACAGCCAGTGTAATCCGTGTTGTATATTCAATCTCCAAATTCTATTTCACTTAATTTCTCAACATAATTACCATTTTAAAGACAAGACTTTCTAGATCACGTCTAACCACACTGTCCATTTCCAAATTTGCACGAAAGCTAAACTTTGATTATAATACCCCAAATAATCAACACCCCATTTTCAAGCTATATATATATCATTTCAAACCACAGCTAAATTAGCACTAACCTTTGATGATCTTCATTAGATGATAATCCTAGGACATTATATTTATACAGGTGCTTTATCTTTTGATAATCTGATTCTGTTTATATCAAAACCCAACTTTTACTTACATCACATTTCTTATATGACTAGCATTCCCCAACACTTCAATTAAGATTTACTAAATTACTCACGATAAACGTTCACAAAAAACATAACAATTATTTTAGGGGTATAGATACAAACTCTTTATACATACTATTATATCCGATTTTACAAAATATAGCTTTTAGAGGTGAAACACATTTTAATATTGTTAATCCTAGCCATCACAGGCTAGCTATTTTCACCACACCAAGTGTGGTACTCACCAAACTCATTTTCACTAGAAAAGTTTATTACCTTTTTATTCTTCATCAGAATGCACTCCACAGACTTCTCTTCAATAACAAATGTTGGTTTGGTTCCAAATAATCCTAGTTATATCTCAAACACCGTTTTATTAATCTTCAAACACTATCCGAAGGGTAAAGAAGTGTGCCCCCCAACTTTCGATTACAATAAAATTTCAAAATCTTCCTTCCGTACCGAAGCATTCACGCTGTTAATATTCATTTTCCTAAAACATAATATTCCCGGTCGTTGTTTTTTTAAGTAAACACTGGTATACTTTCTCCAGTCTCATTGTCCTCAATCACCTTACTGCAAATACACATATGTTTTTCAGCCATGGCCTGCAAGCCACCATTCATCGTTCACGCCTAAAGAAGCCTATGGGACTTAAAAAATGTCACGTTATTCCCTGTTTTGGTTAGAGATGATCAGGCCAAGAAATAGTCGGCGCTTCCTGTTTGGGAGATCTTCCGGGTTTTAGCCTCCCCAAATGAGTTCTGTTATACTCAACACCATTCAAAACAGTTTTAAAACTTTAGATTATTTTCTATCATCAAACAATTATAACATGCATATTCTAGTTTACTGGGCGGAGTACTTACTTTTTTATCCTCAAAACCCCCTATCTCCTGTTAAGCGATTTTCATTCAAAAAAGTAAATTATTAGCCTCTACACGCTGCGCCTTGTTCCCCTTTATACACCCTTGTTACAGATTCTATATATCCATTGATTATCAGAATGAATGTTTGGTATCCTGTATATTTACTTGATATTGGTTACCTCCCTATTCTAAATAAATTTCATCCATATCTTCATGAAAATACAGCAAACGTTTCATTTTCTTAGTTGTAATCAGGACTTTTTGTAGGGTTTATCCATTTCCCATCAAATCCAAGTCTACATTTTTAAGTGTATATTGCACACTTTAAGCCTTTCTACTTGTAGTTGTTATAATTTCTTTCAACAACAGTAAAATATAATTACAACATTTCTGAAAATGTATATATACGTTTTGAATAAAAACTCTCTTCTTATGTTTCCCCATCTGAGCTCAAGTGCAGATGGGAGATATAATGTTTGTCTCTGTTGTATTTGAAGCCCAATCAAGCAGGAGAGACCAGCCTCCCCTGTACCCAGCTGTGTATCGATAAAATTAACAAATCTATGGGTCTACCTATAAAGTTTGAAGGGTTTCTCTATAAAACTCATGGTCATGGTCAGTGATTACAACTTAGTCATTTCTCACTCTCCCATTTTCCCATTTCTTTTTTCTTGGTCTACAGTATCCATATATTTTGTGTGTGTGTGTGTGTGTGTGTGTGTGTGTGTGTGTGTGTGTGTGTGTGTGTGTGTAAGTTTGTGTGTGTGTTTGATTATTAATCTCTATCCTGATTTATCGTTTTCCTCCTACATTACAATATGCTCATCCCCCTGCACATTACTCTACTCATTTACTCCTTATAGCCTCATTATTACCTCAACTACACTGGTACCCCTATACATTGACTCTAAGTACAGAGCTTTGCTCCTTATAGCCTCAACTACACAAGTACCCCCTGCATTACTCATACTGGTACTCCTTATAGTCTCATTATTACCTCAACTGCACCTCAGGTACCCCCTGCACATTACTCAGTACTGTACTCCTTATAATCTCTCATTATTGTTATTTGTTTACTTTTTCCTTTTTATTGAGCATCATTTTCTCTTTTTTTTTGGGGCTCTATCGTTTCATGTAATGTACCACCTTTTATATTCGCCCTTGCCAAAATACAAATTATTTATTTAAGCTTATGCCCTTACTGGATTTGTCTTGTGCCAAACTGAGCATGTGCGGGCCTCAAATCAAAGGCACTTCTTCGAAAATAAAGTTGTTTTTAAAGTTAAACGTGTCAATTTTCATTTCACGAGGTTTTAATAACATGTTCAACTTCGATTTTCAAAATTAACATAACTAAGAATCACATTTTTAGCTCTCTCATTGCCTCAAACCCCACCCTGCCTGTTCTACTTCATATCGTTCCCCAGATACCACATGACCCCCTCAAGACCTTCACTGATTTTAACACAAACTCGAAACATCTATCCTGGGGCTGAATTATTATAGTAAGATTTTTTCCCAAGCAGAATTTGAGGAAAAAGGCTACCTAAATTCTATCATCATATTAATTTAGCATTTTTGAAAAACACTGGATCTTTATTACTCTCTTCCTGGAGGATACATACAAGGCCCTCCCCTGCCCTCCCTTTCTACCAAATCCCAATCGCCCTTACTCCATTTTGCTCCTCCCCCTTCCTAAAGCCCAAAACTCAACAAGAATCCCTTATATAACTATTCAATCTGATCTACCTTCTATCCCTTAAAATTGTGTTATCCCGGACTGGGATATGTTCGGTGTCTTCTGAAATATATACATTACACTATTATTGGTTTATCAAAAACTGTATAGAGATGTTATACCCACTGTACTATTAAACATATCTACCAGAAACCCTGGAAAGATGCCTTCCTCAACTTAAAGCCCACCGCATTTAACCAGGGGAAGGTGATGGGGAATATGCAAATACAAACAGTTAATCAAGCTCCTTCCTAAGAAGCTATCAAACAGATTCGAATGGCGCCGGAAGGATGGCTGAGTTTCCCGTGCTGTTTTGTTTGTTTTTGCCTTGTTTGTAACTTATTTTTTTACTTATTTTGTACACTAATATTACATTTCTACCGCTCTCTTATACCTAAATTCTGACATCAGAACCGATCACTCAACTTTCGAACTGAAAAAATATATATTTATATGTATTTATAATATACTGCTTTCCCGGGAACAGGCCCAAATCCCTGTCATTTGCGTTACCAAAGAAAAGATCACGGAGGAAGAGTGAGCTTAAGTCGAATGGTTTTGAAATTGCCTTCTGAAATTTGTTATCAGGGTGGGAACTACTAAAAGTAAAGTTGTTATTTTTGATTTTAATCCATCTTATAGACATACAAAATAAATATTACTAACAGTAATCATTCTAAATACAGAGTATGATAATGACTACCTAGGACTAATCTATACTATTAAGTACATCTGCTACACTTGAGCTGAGTTGCAGACAGACAGCAGTTTTCAAAGTGGAAACTAATCAGTAACCAATCATTTATAAGTGCAGGCTATTTAGATTGTCATTATGGAACACCTATGTTACACCCTTTTTCCATAAACATAGATGCCCACCCTCCCCTGTTTTCGGTTTGTGCGGGGAGTCCGCACCTTTGCCCCAGGGGGTCCTGTCTACGCTCTGACCTGCTGTGTTTCTTTCTACTGTTTAGCTAGGCCAGGTGCTGACAGGTTGGTGTCATCTTATTCTTGTTTTCTATGTTTTGTCCGGGTATGGTTTCCAATCAGAACTAGGTGTCTATGGATTGTCTCCAGATTGGAAGCCATACTAAGGCAACCTATTTTCCTGTGTTGGTGTGGGTAGTTTGTTTTCCGTTTTGTTAATATACCTAGCAACTGTTGGCTGTCGTTTTGTTGTTTTTGTTTAAACTCTGTCTGGGCCCAGTGGGCTTCTCCACCTACTCACACCAGTGTAATCTGTGGCGCATATTCAAATTTAGAAATACTATTACTTCAATTTCTCAAACATACTTGACTATTTTACACCATTTTTAAACCAACTCTCGTTAATCTAACCACACTGTCCGATTTCAAAAAGGCTTTACCAACTTATTATATCCATTTCCAGCCAGAAATAATCAGACACCCATTTTTCATCTAGCATTAATTCACATAAACCCAAACCTCAGCCTAAATACAGACATGTTTTCTTCTTTGATATCTTTCTAATACAATCCTAACATTATATTCATTCACAATACGCTGCATGTTTTGTTCAATCTAATTCATATTCATATATCAAAAATTTTCACATTAGCATCTGACTAGCAATGTGAGCCCTAGCATTCCACTAACACTTCCGGTAATTTACTAAATTACTCACGATAACGTTCACAAAAAAAACATCACAATTATTTTGAGAATTATAGATACAGAACTCCTTTATGCACTCTTTATGTCCGATTACAAAATAGCTTTTCGGTGAAAGCACATTTTGCAATATTCTGAGTAGATAGCCAGACCATCACAGTACTATTTTACACCCACCAAGTGTGGTACTCACCAAATCTTTACTATTAGAAAAGTTTATTACCTTTGCTGTTCTTCATCAGTCTCCCAGATTTATTCATCAATGTTGGTTTCGTTTCCAAATAAATTCCTTTATCCATTTTTGTTCTGCGTTCAAGACACTATCCAAGGATAGTGTTTGCCCTTTCATGACAAAATATTCAATATTCTTATTTTTACTTGCAGCATATCGGCTGTTTAAATCCAATTTTTGTCGCGATTTTCTCCGTAAGCGATTATTCCGACGATTCGTTGTTTTCGTTCAAAGAGAAAGTAAACACATGGTGTCGACACAATGCACGCCCTCCAGTCTCTCTTCCTCAGATCACCACTTACCAAATACACTAATGTTTTTCAGCCATGGCCTGCAAAGCCACCATTCTCGTTCTGGCGCCTTCTGAGAGCCTATGGGGGTTAAAAATTCACGTTATGCCAGGATCCCCTGTTTTAAGTTAAAGATATCAAGAAGGCCAAATAGTCAGAGCGCTTCCTGTTTGGAATCTTCTCAGGTTTTAGCCTGCCAAATGAGTTCTGTTATACTCAGCACCATTCATTAGTTTTAGAAACTTTAGGGTGTTTTCTATCCAAATCAAACAATTATATGCATATTCTAGTTACTGGCATTCATTAAATATACTTTTTATCCTAATTCCCCCTATCCCCAACAGGTTAAGCGTTTTCATTAAATTAAAGTATGAGCACTCTACGCTGCGCCTTGTTCCCTTTCTCACGACCCTTGTTACAGATATCTATATATCCATTGATTATCAGAATGAATGTTATATCCTTATATTTACTGTGATATGTTTTCCTCCTATATCTAAAATATGTACTTACAGATGCCATATCTTACTTTGACCCAGTTTCTCACAGCAGGAAAATAACAGCAAATGTATGCATTTCTATATGGATTATAATTAAGGGACATTTTTGTAAGGTTTCAGTCCATTTTTCATCAAATCAAGTCTGACATTTTTAAGTGTATATTGCACACTTTGGAAGCCTTTATAAGCCTTGTAGTTGTTGAGTAATTTCTTTCAACATTAAAATATAATTGACCAACATTTCTAAATTATCATACGCGTTTTAATAACTCTTCTTATGTTTCCATCCGAGCTCAGAGTAGATGAGAGATGTATGTTTGTCTCTGTTGTGTTGAAGCCCAATCAAGCAGAGAGACCAGCCTCCCCCTGTACCCAGCTGTATATCGAGTGAAGAGTAACAAGTCTATGGGTCTACTATAAAGTTTAGAAACTTTTCTACTGAAAAGTTAAGAAGAACTCATGGAGTCATGGTCAGTGGGTTTAAACAACACTCTAGTCATTTCTCCTCTCCCATTTTCCCATTTCTTTTCTTGGATTTAAATATCCACTTAGGATTATTTTGTGTGTGTGTGTGTGTGTGTGTGTGTGTGTGTGTGTGTGTGTGTGTGTGTGTGTATGTGTTTGATTAGAGATGTAATCTCTATCCTATTCCTATCTTTACCCCTACTACACATTCATATTACCTCAACTACTGTATCACCATTGACTCAGTACTGTTCTTATAGCCTCATTATTACCTCCACTACCTGGTACCTATGTACATTACTCCATATTCTCCTCATCAGCCTCAACTACACTGGTACCCCTGCACATTGACTCAGTACTGTACTCTCATATATCTCATTATTACCTCATCTACCTTATCCTGCAACTCAGTACTGATTCTCCTTATAGTCTCATTATTGTTATTTTGTTTATTGACTTTTTTTCCTTTTTTTATTAAGGCATGTTTTTCTTACTTTTTAACTGTATTGTTGAGAAGGGGGCTTTATAGTAAGCGTTTCATGGTAAAGTGTGCCCCTTTTGTATTCGCATGTGAGAAATACAAATTGATATGATTTTAGGCTTATGCCCAGACCACGTCATTGCGTCTAACGGTTGTCTTGTGCCAAACTGAGCATGTACGGGCCGTCAAATCAAAAGACACTTCTTAAAATACAAGTTGTTTTTACAAAAGTTAAAATCGTGTCGGTTTGTCCCTTTCGGTTGGATAATAACATGTTCAACTTCGATTTTCAAAATTAACAATACTTCATTACTCTCTCGTGCCTCAAACCCCAAACCCTGGCCTGTTCTACTTCATATATTTTGAATACCACGGCGCCCCTCAAGAACTTCACTGGACTTTATGCAAACTGAAACCATATATCCTGGGGCTCGTTATTATAGCTAAAGATTTTTTACCAAGCAAATTTGAGAAAAGGCTACCTAAATTCTATCATCATATTACTGTAGCATTTGGCTGGAAAAACACTGGATCTTTGTTACTCTATCTTCCGGGATGCATACAAGGCCCTCCCCTGCCCTCCTTTCTGCAAATCATGTCTTGACTCCATTTTGCTCCTCCCTTCCTATAGGCAAAACTCAAACATAATCACCTGTGCTAAGACTATTCAATACTGGTCTACCAATGGTACATCCCCTTCAAGATTGTGTTGATCGCGGACTGGATATGTTCGGGTGTCTTCTGAAATATATATGACATTACCCTAACGGTTTTGGTTTTATCAAAACTGTATAGAATGTTATACCCCTGTACTATTAAAACTACTCTAACCAAAACCCTGGAAAGATGCATTTCTAAGCATGAACCACCGCATTTACGGGAAGGTGATGATTGGCAGGAAAATACAAACAGAGTAATCGCTCCTTCCCCACTTAAGAGCTATCAAACAGATCCGAATGGCGCCGGAGGATGGCTGGCGTTTTCACGATGCTATTTTGTTTGTTTTTTTGCCTTGTTTGTAATATTTTACTTATTTTATACATAATGTTGCTGCTACCTCTCTTATACCTGAAAGAAGAACTTCTGACATCAGAACCATCACTCACTTCGAGACTGGAAAAAATATATATTTATATACTTATTTATAATATAACTGCTTTCCAGGGAACAGGCCCAAATCCCTGTCATTTTACAGTGAAGAAAAGGCGAGAGGAAGAAGTGAAGCTTAGGTCAACTGCGTTTGAGAAAATTGCCGTCTGAGAATTTGTTATCAGATTTGGGAGGCGGCTAACTGAAAAGGGTAAAGTTGTTATTTTTGATTTTGATCCGACGATCAAAAACACTATATAGAGCAGTACAAAATAAAAGTATTACTAACATAATCAATTCTAAATACAGAGTACATGTGAATAATACCTGAATAATATTACTAGTTAGTAGAACTGCTACTTGAGCTGAGTTGCTACAGACCAGTTTTCAAAGTGAAACTAATCAGTAGCCCTGCATGTTTATAAGGTAGGCTATTTAGATTGTCATTATGACACCTATTTTACACCTTTTTCCTAAAGCATAATCCAACACCCTCCTCAATTGTTTCCGGTTTTGCTTTTTCTTCCCTCTACTGTGTGTTTTCTCTGATTTAGCTAGGCCCAGGGTGTGATAAGTTGGTGGGCATTCTATGTTCTTGTTTTTCTATGTTTTTGCGGGAATTATGTTTCCAATCAGAGGCAGGTGTCTATGGTTGTCTCTGATTGAACCATAAAACCCTGTTTTCTTTTGGTGTGGTAGTTGTTTTCCAATTTTTGTTACTAGTATACTACACTGTTGGCTGTCGTTTTGTTGTTTTTGTTTTAAACTCTCTGGGCCAGTGTATTCCCCCCTTCAACAGCCAGTGTAATCCGTGTCATATTCAAATACACTTAGAAATCTATTACTCAATTTCTCAAACATATGACTTCTTTACACCATTTTAAAACAAAACTCTACCGTTAATCCACTATCCGATTTCAAAAGGCTTTACAGCGAAAGCAAAACATTAGATTATATGTCAACCCAAATACCCAGCCAAAATAATCAACACCCATTTTCCAAGCTAGCATATAATGTCACATAAACCCAAACCACAGCTAAATGCAGCACTAGCAACACTTTGATGATCTTCATCAGATGACAATCCTAGGACATTATGTTATACAATACATGCATGTTTTGTTCAATCAAGTTCATATTATATATCACTTTCTATTACTACTACATTCCCACAACACTTCGGTGAATTTACTAAATTACTCCCATACGTTCACAAAAAACCATAACAATTATTTTAAAATTATAGATACAAACTCCTTTATCACTCGCTATTCCATTTTAAAATCTTTTCTACACATTTTGCAATATTCTGAGTAAAATGCCCAGCCATCACGGCTACTATTTTACACCCACCAAGTTGTACTCACCAAACTCCGATTTACTATTAGAAAAGTTTGATTACCTTTGCTGTTCTTCATCAGAATGCACTCCCAGGACTTCTACTTCAATAACAAATGTTGGTTTTGGTTCCAAATAATCCTGGCATATCCAAATAAGATATTTTGTTTATGCGTTCAAACACTATCCGAAAAAGTACTTTTCTTTTTTTTCGTTCAAAGAGAGAAAGTAAACATGGTGTGGGCTGTGTACGCGTCCTCACCTACTCTCATTGTCCTCCATCACTTTGTTGTGTTTTTCACCACTGCTCAAGCCACCATTCATCGTTCTGGCGCCTTCTGAGAGCCTATGGGCGTTAGAAAATAATCACGTTATGCCAGATCCCCTGTTTTTGTTAGAGATATCAAGAAGGCCAAGAAATAGTCAGAGGAGGCGCTTCCTGTTTGGAATCTTCTCCAGGTTTTGGCCTGCCAAATATTCTGTTTGCTCAACACCATTCAACTTTTAACTTTAGGGTGTTTTCTATCCAAATAAACATTATTGCATATTCTAGTTACTGGGCGATAGTAACCGATTCAAATCAGTGCGTTTTTATCCGGCCGTTCAAAAATACACCCCCTATCCCCCAACAGTTAAGCGTTTTCATTAAATTAAAGTATGAGCACTCTATCTGCGCTCTTGGTCTTATACACTTCCCTTGTTACAATATCTATATTCTTGATTATCAGAATAATTTATAATCTTATATTTTATTGTTCCTCCCTAATATCTAAAATAATTACTTCACAGATACATATCTTTTTACCCCTTTCTCACAAAAATAACAGCAAATGTCTGCATTTCTATTGATTGTAATTAAGGACATTTTTGTAGGGTTTGATCCATTTTTCATCAAATCAAAGTCTACATTTTTAAAGTATATATCACACTTTGCAAACCTTTATAATTGTTTGTTGAATAATTTCTTTCAACATAAAATATAATTACAACATCTGACAAGTATATATATAAGTGATTTTGGAATAAACTCTTCTTTATGTTTCCCCATCTGAGCTCAAGTATGATTAATGTTTGTCTCTGTTGTTTGAAGCCCAATCAAGCAGGAGAGACCAGCCTCCCCTGTACTGCCCAGCTGTGTGTCGATGAAGAGTAACAAGTCTATGGGTCTACCTATAAAGTTTAGAGAGGGAACTTTTCTACTAACTAAAAAACTCATGGGTCATGGTCAGTGATTAAAACATCCTCTAGTCTCTCCTCTCCCATTTTCCCATTTCTTTTCTTGGTTTAGGACCATCCATAGAGTGTGTGTGTGTGTGTGTGTGTGTGTGTGTGTGTTGTGTGTGTTTGTGTGTGTTTGATTGGAGATGCTCAATCTCTATCCTATTCCTTCAGTTTTGCCCCTCCTACATTACATATTACCTCCAACTACCTGGTACCCCTGCTTACTCAGTACTGTACTCACTACGGCCTCATTATTACCTCAACTATGTACCCCTGTACATTGACTCAGTACTGGTTCTTATAGCCTCCAACTACCTGTACCCCTGCACATTGACTCAATACTGGTACTCCTTGTAGCCTCATTATTACCTCATCTACCTGGTACCCCTGCATTACTCATACTGGTACCTCCCTTATAGTCTCATTATTGTTATTTTGTTGTGTTACTTTTTCCTTTTTTTTGAAGCATGTTTTTCTTACTTTTTAACTGTTATTGTTGAGAAAGGGCTCGTAAGTAAGCGTTTCATGGTAAAGTATACCCCTTTTGTAATTCGCCATGTAGAAATACAAATTGATATATTTATTTCCCAACACTCATTACTCTATTGGTTTGTCTTGTGCCAAACTGAGCATGTGCAGGCCGTCAAATCAAAACACTTCTTCGAAATAAAGTTGTTTTAACAAGTTAAGCGTTATCAGTTTGTCCCACTCTCACGAGGTTGGGAGTAATAACATGTTCAACTTCGATTTTCAAAATTAACAATAACTAAGGAAGTCATTTTTAGCTCTCTCATTACCTCAAACCCCAAACCTACTGTTCTACTTCATTCGTTCCCAATACCACAGCGCCCCTCAAGGAACTTCACTGGACTTTATGCAAACTGAAACCATATATCCTGGGGCTGCAGTTATTATAGCTAAAGATTTTTTACCAAGCAAATTTGAGGAAAAGCTACTAAATTCTATCATCATGATACTGTAGCATTTTAAGCTGGGAAAACACTGGATCTTTGTTACTCTATCTTCCGGATCATCCCTCCCCTTTCTGCAAATCTACAACACTCCATTTCCATCCTCTTCCTATAGGCAGAAACTCAAACATGAATCACCTGTGCTAAGGACTATTCAATACTGGTCTACCAATCGGTATCCGCTTCAAGATTGTGTTGATCACCGGACTGGGATATGTTCGGGTGTCTTCTGAGAATATATGACATGTACACTGAAGCGGTTATTGAGTTTATCAAGAACTGTGTATAGGAGATGTTGTACCCACTGTGACTATTAATGCGTACTCTAACCAGAAACCCTGGAAAGATGGCAGCATTAGCTCAACTTAAAGCATGAACGCATTTAACCAGGGAAAGGTGATAGATAATATGGCAGAATACAAACAGAGTAGTCGCTCCTTCCGCAAGGCTATCAAACAGATCGAATGGCGCGGAGAGGATGGCTACGTTTCACGTGCTATTTTGTTTGTTTTTGCCTTGTTTTAACTTATTTTTTACTTATTTGTACATAATGTTGCTGCTACGTCTCTTATGACCTGAAAAATTCTGACATGAACGCGATCACTCAACTCAGAACTGAAAATATATATTTATATGTATTTATAATATACTGCTTTCCCAAACGGCCCAAATCCTGTCATTTGCGTGAAGAAAAGACGGAGGAGGAGTGAGCTTAGGTCGGGCTGCGTTTTTGAGAATTGCCGTCTGAGAATTTGTTATCAGGGTGGGGAAGTGCTGAACTGAAAAAGAGAGTAAAGTTGTTATTTTGATTTTGAAAGTACGAGCATCACAACACTATATGGAGGCATACAAAATTGTATTACTGAACAGTAATCAATTCTAAAAGTACAGAGTATGTGAATGAATACCTGGAATGAGATATTACTAGTTAGTAGAACTGCTACTTGAGCTGAGTTGCTGACAGACAGCAGTGCCCAAAGTGGAAACTAATCAGTAGCCTGCATGTTATAAGGTAAGGCTATTTAGATTGTCATTATGAACACTGTTTGTACGTTTCCGCAAAACATAGATGCCCACCGCGGACCCTCCCCATTGTTTCCAGGTTTGTGGCTGGGTCCCACCTTTGGGGGGGGTACTGCATCACGCTCTGACCTAGAGAGCTGTGTTTTCTCTGTTTAGCTAGCCAGGGTGTGATAGGTTGAGTGGCATTCTATGTTCTTGTTTTCTATGTTTTGGCGGGTATGGTTTCCAATCAGAGGCAGGTGTCTATGGTTGTACTCTGATTGAAGCCATCACCCACACTGTTTTCCTGTGTTGGTGTGGGTAGTTGTTTTCCGTTTTGTTAGTATACCTGACGAACTGTTGGCTGTCGTTTTGTTGTTTTTGTTTAACCTCTCGGGCCAGTGGGCTTCTCCCACCTACTCACAGCCGTACAATCCGTGGCGCATATTCATACCTTAAATACTATTACTTCAATTTCTCAAACATATGACTATTTTACACCATTTTAAAGACAAGGCTCTCGATTAATCTAACCACACTGTCCATTTCAAAAACTTTCAGCGAAAGCAAAAACATTAGATTATGTCGAAAACTTACCCAGCCAAAATAATCAACACCATTTTTCAAGCTAGCATATAATGTCACATAAGCCCAAACCACAGCTAAATGCAGCACTAACCTTTGATGATCGCTTCATCCAGATGACAATCCTAGGACATTATATTTATACAATACATGCATGTTTTGTTCAATCAAGTTCATATTTATATCAAAAACCTTTTGCATTAGCATGTGACAGCATGTACTAGCATTCCCCAACACTTCCGGTAATTTACTAAAGTACTCACGATAACGTTCACAAAAAACATAACAATTGTTTAAAGAATTATAGATACAGAACTCCTTTATGCATAAGCTATGTCCGATTTTAAATAGCTTTTAGGTGAAAGCACATTTTGCAATATTCTGAGTAGATAGCCCGGCCATCACAGGCTAGCTGTTTTGACACCCACCAAGTGTACTCACCAAACTCCGATTACTATTATAAAAGTTTGATTGCAGCTTTGCTGTTCTTCATCAGAATGCACTCCCAGGACTTCTACTTCAATAACAAATGTTGGTTTGGTTCCAAATAATCCATGTTATATCCATACGAGCGTTTTGTTCAGTCGCGTTCAAACACTATCCGAGAGGGTAAAGTTCCTTTTTTAATTTCATATTCCCCCTTCAAAGTGTTAATAATTTCTTTTCTCGTATGCATAATATTCCGTCGTTTTTCGTTCAAGAGAGAGAAAGTAAACATGGTGTCGCTGTCCTTTCACCTCCAGTCTCATTGTCCTCAGATCACCACTTACCAAATCACTAATGTTTTCAGCCATGGCCTGCAAAGCCACCATTCATCGTTCTGGCGCCTTCTGAGGCCTATGGGAGGCGTTAGAAAATGTCACGTTATACCAGAGATCCCCTGTTTTGGTTAGAGATGATCCAAAAGGCCAAAAAAATAATAGTCAGAAGGCGCTTCCTGTTTTGAATCTTCTCCGTTTTAGCCTGCCAAATGAGTTCTGTTTATACTCAACACCATTCAAACAGTTTTAGAAACTTTTAGGGTGTTTTCTATCCAATCAAACAATTATATGCATATTCTAGTTACTGGGCAGGAGTAGTAACCAGATTAAATCATTTTTTATCCGGCCGTGCAAATACTACCCCCCTATCCCAACATTAAGCGTTTTCATTAAAATAAAGTATGAGCACTCTACACGCTGCGCCTTGTTCCCCTTTATACACCCTTGTTACGATATCTATATATCCATTGATTATCAAGGAATGAATGTTATATCCTAATATATTTACTGTGATATGTGGTTCCTCACTAATATCAATAAATTACTTACAGATCCATATCTTTTATTGTTATTTCTCACAGCAGAAAATAACAGCAAATGTGCATTTCTATGTGGATTGTAATTAAAGGGGACATTTTTGTGGAGTTTGATCCATTTTTCATCAAATCAAGTCTGACATTTTTAAGTGTATATTGCACACTTTGGAAGCCTTTATAAGCCTTGTAGTTGTTATAATTTCTTTCAACATAAAATATAATTACCAACATTTCTGAAAATTATATATGTTTTAATTCTTCTTATTTTCCCCATCTGAGCTCCAGAGTAGATGAGAGATGTAATGTTTGTCTCTGTTGTGTTGAAGCCCAATCAATCAGGAGAGACCAGCCTCCCCTGTACCCAGCTGTGTGTCGATGAAAAAATTAACAAGTCTATGGGTCTACCTATAAAGTTTTAGAGAGGGAGACTTTTCTACTGAACAAAAATTAAGAAGAACTCATGGGTCATGGTCAGTGAGATTAAACAACACTCGGAGTCATTTTCTCCTCTCCCATTTTCCCATTTCTTTTTCTTGGTTTAAATATCCATAGGATAATACGTGTGTGTGTGTGTGTGTGTGTGTGTGTGTGTGTGTGTGTGTGTGTGTGTGTGTGTGTGTGTGTGTGTGTTTTGTGTTTGATTGAGATTAATCTCTATCCTGATTCCTAGTCAGTTTTACCCCTACCTACATTACATATTACCTCAACTACCTGGTACCCCTGCACATTGACTCAGTACTGTACTCCTTACCTCATTATTTACCTCAACTACCTGTTACCCCTGTACATTACTCAATACTCTACTCCTTATAGCCTCAACTACCTGGTACCCCTGCACATTACTCAGTACTGTACTCCTTATAGTCTCATTATTACTTCCTACCTGTACCCCTGCACATTGACTCAGTACTGATACTCTTATATCTCATTTTATTTTGTTGTGTTACTTTTTCCTTTTTATTAGCATCTTTTTCTTACTTTTTAACTTTGTATTGTTGAAAAGGGCTCGTAAGTAAGCGTTTTCATGTAAAGTATACCCCTTTTGTATTCGCCGCATGTAAAATACAAATTGATTTGATTTGAAGCTTATGCCCAGAAACACGTCATTGCGTCCTACTTGTTTGTCTTGTGCCAAACTGAGCATGTGCAGCCATCAAATCAAAGGCACTTCTTAAATAAGTTGTTTTTTGACAAAAGTTAAAAAGCGTGTTTTGTCCCTTTCACGAGGTTGATATACTATGTTCAACTTCATTTTCAAATTAACAATAACTAAGGAAGTCTTTTTAGCTCTCTCATTGCCTCAAACCCCAAACCCTGGCCTGTTCTACTTCATATACGTTCCCAGATACCACGCGCCCCTCAAATTCCTGACTTTATGCAAACTGAAACCATATATCCTGGGGCTGCAGTTATTATAGCTAAATTTTACCAACAAATTTGAGAAAAAGACTACCTAAATTCTATGCATCATATTGACTTTAGCATTTTGCGCTGGAAAAACACTGGATCTTTGTTACTCTATCTTCCGGGATGCATACAAAGGGCCCTCCCTGCCCTCCTTTCTGCAAATCTACAACACTCCATTTTGCTCCTCCCCTTCCTATAGGCAAGAAACTCAAACAGGAAGGTCACCTGTGCTAAGACTATTCAATACTGGTCTGACCAATCTATCCGCCTTCAAGATTGTGTTATCACGCGGACTGGGATATGTTCGGTGTCTTCTGAAATATATGACATTACACTAGTTATTGTTTATCAAATGTATAGAATTTACTCCCCACTGATACTATTAAAAACATTACTCTAACCAACTATCATTGCTCAACTTAAAGCATGAACCACCGCATTTAACCAGGGGGAAGGTGATGGGATATGGCAGATCCTGTCTTTGGGCTATCAAAGCAGATCGAATGGCGCCGGAGGAGGATGGCTGCGTTTCACGTGCTGTTTTGTTTGTTTTTGCCTTGTTTGTAACTTATTTTTTTCTTATTTTTTACATAATGTTGCTGCTACCTCTCTTCATGACTGAAAAACTTCTGGACATCAGCAGCATCACTCAACTTTCAACTGAAAAAATATATATTTATATGTATTTATAATATACTGCTTTCGGGGAACAGGCCCAAATCCCTGTCATTTGCGTGAAGAAAATACGGAGGAAGAGTGAGCTTAGGTGCGAGGGCTGCGTTTTGAGAATTTTCCGCCTTCTGAGAATTTGTTATCAGGGTGGGGAGGCGGCTAACTGAAAAGAGAGTAAAGTTGTTATTTTGATTTTGATACAAGCGATCAAAAACACACTATATGAGAGCAGTACAAAATAAAGGTATTACTGAACATTAATCAATTCTTTCAGAGTAAATGTAATAATACCTGAATAATATTACTATTAGTAAACTCTACTTGAGTGAGTTGCAACAACATTTTCAAAGTGAAACTAATCATAGCCCTGCATGTTACTAAGGTAGGCTATTTAGATTGTCATTATGGAGACACCTATATTTACACCCTTTTTCCATAAACATGATGCCCACCACCCTCCCCCAATTGTTTTCAGGTTTGTGGCCGAGTCCGCTGCACCAACTTGGGAGCACTGTCACCTCTGACTAGGGGAGCTGTGTTTTCTCTGTTTAACGCTAAGGCCAGGGATTTGTGATGGGTTGGTGGGCATTCTATGTTCTTGTTTTCTATGTTTTGTCCGGGTATGGTTTCCATCGGGGTGTCTATGGTTCTCTCTGATTGAACTTTAACAACCTGTTTTCCTGTGTTGGTGTGGATAGTTGTTTTCCGTTTTGTTAGTATACCAGCCGAACTGTTGGCTCATCGTTTTGTTGTTTTTGTTTAAACTCTCTCAGAGCCAGTGGGACGCTTGCGTCCCACCTGCACTCAACAACCAGTTAATCGTGGCCGCATATTCAAATACCTTAGAAATGCTATTACTTCAATTTCTCAAACATATAACTATTTTACACCATTTTAACAGTCTCGTTAATCTAACCACACTGTCCGATTTCAAAAGGCTTTCAAGCACAAAACATTAGATTATGTCAGCCGAGTACCCGGCCAAAATAATCAGTCACCCATTTTTCAAGCTTCAGCATATAATGTCACATAAACCCAAACCACAGCTAAATGCAGCACTAACCTTTGAGTGATCTTCATCAGTACAATCCTAGACATTATGTTATACAATACATGCATGTTTTGTTCAATCAAGTTTCATATTTATATCAAAAAACAGCTTTTTACATTAGCATGTGACTAGCATGTGAGTAGCATTCCCACTAACACTTCCGGTGAATTTACTAAATTACTCACGATAAACGTTCACAAAAAAACATAACAATTATTTTAAAGAATTATAGATACAAACTCCTTTATGCACTCCTATGTCCGATTTTAAAATAGCTTTTCGATTGAAAGCACATTTTGCAATATTCTGAGTAGATAGCCCGACCATCACAGGCTAGCTATTTTGGCTCCTCCAAGTGTGGTACTCACCAAACTCCGATTTACTATTAGAAAAGTTTGATTACCTTTGCTGTTTCTTCATCAGAATGCACTCCCAGGACTTCTACTTCAATAACAAATGTTGGTTTGGTTCCAAATAATCCATGTTATCTCCAATGCGGCGTTTTGTTCGATGCGTTCAAGACACTATCCGGGTACGAAGTGTGTGCTCCCCTTTCTAAAAAAAAATTCAATATTCCATTGCCGTACTTCGAAGCATATCCCAGCAGCTGTTTTAAAATCAATTTTTATCGATTTTTTAAACATAATATTCCGACCGGAATTCGTTTTTTTCGTTCAAAGAGAGAAGTAAACATGGTGTCGGACTCGTACTCGCAGCCTCCAGTCTCATTGTCCTCAAGATCGAATCCACTTACAAATGCACTAATGTTTTTCAGCCATGGCCTGCAAAGCCACCATTCATCGTTCTGGCGCCTTCTGCGAGCCTATGGAGTTAGAAAATTCACTTATCCAAATCCCCTGTTTTGTTAGAGATGATCAAGAAGGCCAAAAATATCAGAGGCGCTTCTGTTTGGAATCTTCTCGGTTTTAGCCTGCCAAATGAGTTCTGTTATGCTCAGACACCATTCAAACAGTTTTGAGAAACTTTTTGTTTTCTATCCAAATCAAACAATTATATGCATATTCTGTTACTGGCGGTAGTAACCAGATTAAATGGATTTTTTATCCGCCGTGCAAATACCCCCCTATCCCCAACGGTTAAGCGTTTTCATTAGAAGTAAAGTATGAGCACTCTACACGCTGCGCCTTGTTCCCCTTTACTACACCCTTGTTACAGATATCTATATATCCATTGATTATCAGGAATGGAATGTTAGTATCCTGTATATTTGACTGTGATATCTGGTTCCTCACCTAATATCTAAAGATAAATGTACTTACAGATGCCATATCTTACTTTGACCCAGTTTCTCAACAGCCAAATAACAGCAAATGTTCATTTCTATGTGGATTGTAATTAGGACATTTTTTGTAGGGTTTATCCATTTTTCATCAAATCAAGTCTACATTTTTAAGTGTATATTGCACACTTTGAACCTTTATAAGCCTTGTAGTTGTTGAGTAATTTCTTTCAACATAAAAAATATAATTACCCATTTCTAAATTATTTAACTTTTAATTAAAACTCTTCTTATGTTTCCCCATCTGAGCTCAAGTAGATGAGGGATGTAATGTTTGTCTCTGTTGTGTTGAAGCCCAATCGCAGAGAACCACCTCCCTGTACCCAGCTCGTGTGTCCGAGTGAAATAACAATCTATGGGTCTACCTATATTTAAAATTTTCTACTATAAGAAGAACTCATGGGTCATTCAGTGATTAAACAAACTCTAGTCATTTCTCCTCTCCCATTTTCCCATTTCTTTTTCTTGGTTTAAATATCCATATATCTTGTGTGTTGTGTGTGTGTGTGTGTGTGTGTGTGTGTGTGTGTGTGTGTGTGTTTATTAGATTAATCTCTATTTTCCTATCAGTTTTACCCCTACCTACATGTACATATTACCTCAACTACCTGTTACCCCTCACATTACTCTCTGTTTTATACTCATTATTCCTCTTCCTAATTACTCATACTTACTCCTTATAGCCTCAACTACCTGGTACCCCTGCACATTGACTCAGTACTGTACTCCTTATGTCTCATTATTACCTCAACTCCTGTCCCCCTGCACATTACTCTACTGTACTCCTTATAGTCTCATTATTTTATTTTGTTGTGTTACTTTTCCTTTTTTATTAGCATTTTTTCTTACTTTTTAACTGTATTGTTGAGAAAGGTTTCTAAATGAGCGTTTCATGGTAAAGTGTACCCCTTTTGTATTCGCCGCATGTGAAAATACAAATTGATTTGATTTGAAGCTTATGCCCAGAACACGTCATTGCGTCTATGGTTTCTTGTTGCCAAACTGAGCATGTGCAGGCCGTCAAATCAAAGGCACTTCTTGGAAATAAAGTTGTTTTTACAAAAGTTAAAAGCGTGTCAGTTTGTCCCTTTCACAGGTTGGAATAATAACATGTTCAACTTCGATTTTCAAAATTAACAATAACTAAGATCATTTTTAGCTCTCTCATTGCCTCAAACCCCAAACCCTGGCCTGTTCTCTTCATATGCGTTCCCAGATTCCACGCCCCTCAAACTTCACTACTTTATGCAAACTGAAACATTTCCTGGGCTCAGTTATTATAGCTAAAATTTTTTACCAAGCAAATTTGAGGAAAAGGCTACCTAAATTCTATCATCATATTACTTTAGCATTTTCCTGAAAAACACTGATCTTTGTTACTCTATCTTCCGATCTACGGGCCTCCCTGCCCTCCTTTCTGCCAAATCTGACAACACTCCATTTTGCTCCTCCCTTCCTATAGGCAGAAACTCAAACAGGAATCACCTGTGCTAAGACTATTCAATACTGGTCTGACCAATCGTATCCCTTCAAGATTGTGTTGATCACCGACTGGATATGTTCGGGTGTCTTCTGAATATTTTCACTATTATTGGTTTTCCTGTATGAGATGTTGTACCCACTGTACTATTAAAGCGTACTCTAACCAGAAACCCTGGAAAGATGGCAGCATTCGCTCACTTAAAGCATAACACCGCATTTAACCAGGGGAAGGTGATGGGAATATGGCAAATACAAACGGTAGTCGCTCCTTCACTCAAGGCTATCAAACAGATCGAATGGCGCCGGAGAGGATGGCTGTTTCCCGTGCTGTTTTGTTTGTTTTTTGCCTTGTTTGTAACTTATTTTTACTTATTTTGTACTATGTTCTCTACCTCTCTTATGACCTGAAAACTTCTACATCAACGCAATCACTCTCGACTGAAAAAATATATATTTATATGTATTTATAATATACTGCTTTCCGGAACAGTCCCAAATCCCTGTCATTTGCGTGAAGAAAAGACGGAGGAAGAAGTGCTTAGGTCGGGCTGCCTTTTTGAGAATTGCCTTCTGAAATTTGTTATCGGGTGGGGAGCGGCTAATGAAAAAGAGAGTAAAGTTTTATTTTGATTTTGATACGAACGATCAGAAAACACTATATGGAGAGCAGTACAAAATAAAGTATTACTGAACAGTAATCATTCTAAAGTACAGAGTATGTGAATAATACCTGGAATGGATTTACTAGTTAGTAGAACTCTACTTGAGCTGAGTTGCAGACAGACAGCAGTTTTCAAAGTGGAAACTAATCATAGCCCCTGCATGTTATAAGGTAGGCTATTTAGATTGTCATTATGGAGACACCTATTTTACAACCCTTTTTCCATAAAACATAGATGCCCACCCGACCCTCCCCAATTGTTTCAGGTTTGTGGCGGGAGTCCCACTTTGGGGGGTACTGTCACGCTCTGACCTAGGAGAGCTGTGTTTTCTCTGTTTAGCTAGGCCGGGGTGTGATAGGTTGGTGGGCATTCTATGTTCTTGTTTTCTATGTTTTGGCGGGTATGGTTTCCAATCAGAGGCAGGTGTCTATGGTTGTCTCTGATTGAAGCCATACTTGGAGCAACCTGTTTTCTGTGTTGGTGTGGGTAGTTGTTTTCCGTTTTGTTAGTATACCTGACGAACTGTTGGCTGTGTTTTGTTGTTTTTGTTTAAACTCTCTGGCCAGTGGGGCCTTCGTCCCACCTACTCAACAGCCAGTGTAATCCTGGCGCGATATTCAAATACCTTAGAAATGCTATTACTTCAATTTCTCAAACATATGACTATTTTACACCATTTTAAAACAAACTCTCGTTAATCTAACCACACTGTCCGATTTCAAAAAGGCTTTACAAAAGCAAAACATTAGATTATGTCAGCAGAGTACCCAGCCAGAAATAATCAACACCCATTTTTCAAGCTAGCATATAATGTCACATAAACCCAAACCACAGCTAAATGCAGCACTAACCTTTATATCTTCATCAATACAATCCTAGACATTATTTTATACAATACATGCATGTTTTGTTCAATCAAGTTCATATTTATATCAAAACAGCTTTTTACATTAGCATGTACTAGCATGTGACTAGCATTCCCACTAACACTTCCGGTGAATTTACTAAATTACTCACGATAAACGTTCACAAAAAAACATAACAATTATTTTAAGAATTATAATACAAACTCCTTTATGCACTTTCGCTATGTCCGATTTTAAATAGCTTTTCGGTAAAGCACATTTTTGCAATATTCTGATAGATACCCGGCCATCACAGGCTAGCTATTTTTACACCCACCAAGTGTGGTACTCACCAAACTCCGATTTACTATTAAGAAAAGTTTGATTACCTTTGCTGTTCTTCATCAGAATGCACTCCCAGGACTTCTACTTCAATAACAAATGTTGGTTTGGTTCCAAATAATCCATAGTTATATCCAAATAGGTTTTGTTCATGCGTTCAAACCTATCCGGTAACGAGTGTGTACGCCGTTTCATGACAAAAAATTCAAAATATTCCATTACCGTACTTGAGCATGTCAAATCGCTGTTTAAAATCAATTTTTATGCGATTTTTCGTAAATAATATTCCGACCGGGAGTCGTTGTTTTCGTTCAAGAGAGAAAATAAACATGGTGTCGTCTCGTGCACCCCTCCAGTCTCTTTCCTCGATCACCCTTCCAAATCACTAATGTTTTTCACCATGGCCTCCAAACCACCATTCATCTTCTGCCCTTCTGAGCCTATGGGAGGCTTAGAAATGTCACGTTATGCAGAGATCCCCTGTTTTGGTTAGAGATGATCAAGAAGGCCAAAAATATCAGAGGCGCTTCCTGTTTGGAATCTTCTCGGGTTTTAGCCTGCCAAATGGGTTCTGTTATACTCAGACACCATTCAAACAGTTTTAGAAACTTTGGGTGTTTTCTATCCAAATCAAACAATTATATCCATATTCTAGTTATTGGGCAGATAGTAACCAGATTAAATCGGTGCGTTTTTATCGGCCGTCAAATACTCGCCCCTATCCCCAACGTTAACGTTTTCATTAAAGTAAAGTATAGCACTCTACACCTCGCCTTGGTCCCCTTTATCCACCCTTGTTACAGATATCTATATATCCATTGATTATCAGGAATGGAATGTTTATCCTTATATTTACTTGATATGTGGTTTCTCACCTAATATCTAAAATAAATGTACTTACAGATCCATATCTTACTTTACGTTTCTCACAGCAGAAAATAACAGCAAATGTGCATTTCTATGTGGATTGTAATTAAGGGACATTTTTGTAGGGGTTGATCCATTTTTCATCAAATCAAGTCTACATTTTTAAGTGTATATTGCACGCTTTGGGAGCCTTTATAAGCCTTGTAGTTGTTGAGTAATTTCTTTCAACAGTAAAATATAATTGACCAACATTTCTAAAATTATATATAGCGTTTTGGAATGAAACTCTTCTTATGTTTCCCCATCTGACTCAGTAATGAGATTAATGTTTGTCTCTGTTGTGTTAAGCCCAATCAAGCGGAAGACCCCTCCCCTGTCCCAGCTGTGTGTCGATAAAGTACAAGTCTATGGGTCTTATAAAGTTTGAGGAGACTTTTCTACTAAAAGTAAGAAGAACTCATGGGTCATGTCATGAGATAACAACACTCTATCATTTCTCCTCTCCCATTTTCCCATTTCTTTTCTTGGTTTAAATATCCATAATTCGTGTGTGTGTGTGTGTGTGTGTGTGTGTGTGTGTGTGTGTGTGTGTGTGTGTGTGTGTGTGTGTGTGTGTGTGTGTGTGTTTGATTAGAGATTAATCTCTATCCTGATTCCTAGTCGTTTTACCCCTACCTACATTACATATTACCTCAACTACCTGTACCCCTGCATTACTCAGTATGTACTCTTATAGTCTCATTATTACCTCAACTACCTGGTACCCCTCACATTACTCTATGGTACTTTATAGTCTCATTATTACCTCAACTACCTGTACCCCTGCACATTACTCAGTACTGGTACTCCTTATAGTCTCATTATTACCTCAACTACCTGGTACCCCTGCACATTTTCTCAGTACTGGTACTCCTTATATCTCATTATTACCTCAACTACCTGGTACCCCTGCACATTGACTCAGTACTGGTACTCCTTATAGTCTCATTATTACCTCAACTACCTGAGTGCGCCTGCACATTGTCTCAGTACTGGTACTCCTTATAGTCTCATTATTACCTCAACTCCTGTACTTGCACATTACTCATACTGTACTCCTTATAGTCTCATTATTACCTCAACTCGTTACCCCTGCACATTGACTCAGTACTGGTACTCAAATCAAATCAAATGTATTTATATAGCCCTTCTTACATCAGCTGATATCTCAAAGTGCTGTACAGAAACCCAGCCTAAAACCCCAAACAGCAAGCAATGCAGGTGTAGAAACACGGTGGCTGGAAAAACTCCCTAGAAAGGCCAAAACCTAGGAAAACCTAGAGATAACCAGGCTTGAGGGTGGCCAGTCCTCTTCTGGCTGTGCCGGGTGGAGATTATAACAGAACATGCCAAGATGTTCAAATGTTCATAAATGACCAGCATGGTCAAATAATAATAATCATAGTAGTTGTCAAGGGTACAACAAGTCAGCAACTCAAGAGTAAGTGTCAGTTGTCTTTTTCATAGCCGATCTATGAGGTATCTCTACCGCTCCTGCTGTCTCTAGAGAGTTGAAACCTCTGGGACGGTAGCGCGTCCGGTAACGTCTTCCATAGCCGCAGGCAGAACATTTCAAACAAACAGTTGAAACGTTGAACTCAATCAGATTCCAAACTCTCCACCATGGCCAAGACCAAAGAGCTCTCCAAGGATGTCAGGGACAAGACTGTAGACCTACACAAGGCTGGAATGGGCTACAAGACCATTGCCGAGCAGCTTGATGAGAAGGTGACAACATTTGGTGCGATTATTCGCAAATGAAAAAACAAAACTGTCAATCTCCCTCGGCCTGGGGCTCCATGCAGATCTCCCTCGTGGCGTTGCAGTGATCATAAACGGTGAGGAATCAGCCCAAACTACGGGGATCTTGTCCAATGAACTCCCGGCAGCTGGACCATAGTCACCAAGAAAACAATTGGTAACACACTACGCCGTGAAGGACTGAAGTCCTGCAGCGCCCTCAAGGTCCCCCTGCTCAAAAAACATATACATGCCCGTCTGAAGTTTGCCAATAACATCTAATCTCAGAGGACAACTGGTGAAAGTGTTGTGGTCAGATGAGACCAAAATGGAGCTCTTTGACATCAACTCAACTCGCCATGTTTGGAGGGGGGTAATGCTGCCTGTGACCCCAAAACACCATCTCCACCGTCAAACATGGGGTGGAAACTTATGCTTTGGGGGTGTTTTTTTCTGCTAAAGGGGACAGACAACTTCACCACATCAAAGGGACGATGGACCGGGGCCATGTACCGTGAAATCTTGGGTGAGAACCTCCTTCCCTCAGCCGGGCATTGAAAATGGGTCGTGATGGGTATTCCAGCATACAATACCCAACCGGCCAAGGCAACAAGGAGTGGCTCAAGAAGAAGCCATTAAGGTCCTGGAGTGCCTAGCCGGTCTCCAGACCTTAATCCCATAGAAAATCTGTGGAGGGAGCTGAAGGTTCGGGGTTGCCCAAGCGTCAGCCTGGAAACCTTAATGACTTGGAGGAGATCTGCAAAGAGGAGTGGGAAAAAATCCCTCCTGAGATGTGTGCAAACTGGTCCACTACAAGAAACTTCTACCTCTGTGATTCCAACAAGGGTTTTCCACCAAGTACTAAGTCATGTTTTGCAGAGGGGTCAAATACTTATTTCCCTCATTAAAATGCAAATAATTTTATAACATTTTTACATGTGCTTTTCTGGATTTTTGTTGTTATTCTGTCTCACTGTTCAAATAAACCTGCTATTAAAATTATAACTGATCATTTCTTTGAAAGTGGGCAATGTACAAAATCAACAGGGGATCAAATACCCCCCCCCCCTATAGCATTCAGAAAAAAACATGATTATTTGTCTTTCTGAAATGAAACCATCAATTGTTAGATTTTGAACAACCTCATGCCATGATTAGATGGTGAAAAAAACACTATTTCATAATTTCTTTAAACACACACCGCAAATTATGAGTTTGCTTAATATTGTTTTAGGACAAAGGATTAATTTTTGTTTCAAAGCGCTTTATATTCATTTTCAGTAGTTAGATGTTGTGTGTGTGTGTGTGTGTGTGTGTGTGCACTACCTGGATGGGAGATTAATCTCATGTTTTGTCCACAGAACCAACAGGAGAGATCGAGTCAGAGATTCTCAGTGGTCGTCTGCCCAGAGTCATCAAACAGACCTGCCTCCATATTCAGTGTATGTGGTCCTGTTATGTACATTTGTTTTTGTTTACCTCATAAAGTTAATCTGTCAATCATTCATTAATGTGTTAATGAAAAGCATTTATTTTCTTGCTTAACTTATTTACTTTATTTATTTCAGTTGCTTGAAAAAATATTATACATTTGTGAAGAGCTGAAGATGTTCAAGAGGATTCTTAGTCCAACTCCCAGAAGGCTTTGAGAGTCAAAGCAGGATAAGGAAGTGGTGGATGCTGAAGATGAGAACCGGAGAGCAGTGCCAGAGGGGGCTCTAAAATCACACTGCACATCCTGAGGAAAATAACCAGAAGGAGCTGGCTGACACACTGGAGAAAAGTAAGAGCTGTCTGCATCATGTTGAATTCTGTTTTATAACATTTAAAAGCTGTAGCTAAAGTACAGCTAAAGTAGCTGTGTAACTCAATGATATTGTAGCAGCCTTAACACAACACCTAGTGACCTCATCAAGTAGCAGGAGATGTGTTAGAGACAGAGAGACATTAATAATAGCAATAATAATATACAGAGGAAAGTATTCAGACTCTTTTTTTTACATTTTATTTTACATTACGTTTTTAAAAATGTTCAGAAAATATAAAATAAAAAAAACAGAAATATCATATTTACATAAGTATTCAACCCTTTACTCAGTACTTTGTTGAAGCACCTTTGGCAGCGATTACAGTCTCGATCTTCTTGATTGCCTACAAGCTTGGCACACCTGTATTTGGGGAGTTTCTCCCATTCTTCTCTGCATCCTCTCAAGCTCTTTCACGTTGGATGGGGAGCGTTGCTGCACAGCTATTTTCAGCTCTCTCCAGGGATGTGGTTCATTCGATTGGGTTCAAGTCTGGGCTCTGGCTACCAGTCAACATTCAGAGACTTGTCCAAGCCACTCCTCGTTGTCTTGGCTTTGCTTGGTTGTTTTCCTGTCAGAAGGTGAACCTTCACCCCAATCTGAGGTCCTGAGTGCTCTGAGCGGTTTTCATCCAGGATCTCCCTTTACTTTTTTCCAGTCATCTTTCCCTCGATCCTGACTAGTCTCCCAGTCCCTACCGCTGAAAAAACATCCCCACAGCACTGAGTGCTGCCACCACCAGCTTCGCCTGTTGATGGTACCAGGTTTCCCCCAGACTTGGGCGCCTAGCGTTCAGGCTGTCATCTGCATTTTACTGAGTAGTGGCTTCCGTCTGGCCACTTTATCTAAAGGCCTGATTTGTGGAGTGCTGCAGAGGTGGTTGTCCTTCTGGAAGGTTTTCCCATCTCCACAGGGGAACTGTGGAGCTCTATCAAGTGATCATCGGGTTCTTGGCCACCTCCTGACCAAGGCACCTTCTCCCCGATTGCTCAGCTTGGCCGGGTGGCCAGCTCTAGGAAGAGTCTTGGTGGTTCTAAACTTCTTCCATTTAAGAATAATACTGTATTCTTGACCTTCAATGCTCACTTTTTATACGCTTCTCCAAATATGTGCCTCGACACAATTTGCTTTAATATGCACTGTCAATTGTGGGACCTTATATGACAGGTGTGTGCCTTTCCAAATCATGTCCAATCAATTGAATTTACCACAGGTGGACTCCAATCAAGTTGTAGAAACATCTCAAATGATCAATGGAAACAGGAGGGCACCTGAGCTCTCATAGAAAAGGGTCTGAATCTTATGCAAATAATTATTTCTGTTTTTTTTTTTATTCCCAAACAACTGTTTTCGCATTGTTATTATGGGGGTTTGTGTGTAGGGTCATGGAAATTTCAGTACTGAGAGAGACTGACAATTATTCAAGCAATCATTCATTAATTATTGCAATAATGAACGTCACCCCACCTTCCGAGTGTGTGTGTTGCCGGGACTTAACTGATAATGAAAAAACAAGATCTTATATAACCATTAAAATCCTTAGTCAGTCATTTCTACCCTTCCCATAAGCCACCTTGGTCCATCTCCTGGTTATCTCGCTGGATGTTGTTTTACTTCCGACCCAGTTTCCCAGATGCCGGGAAGATGGACAATGAGGCATTGTTCTAAACTCTTCCAGGCTCTCTCTCTCTCGGGTCACCACATCTTGTCTATGGAATGCCAGTCTTCGGTTTTTATTACCTAGTCATTGTCAGCTCAAGCTATCTCTAGCAAAACCCATTTTTCTTGACCATACGCACAGACTAACTGCAGGAAGTGGAAACCATATCTTAAACACAGCAGTAGTAGGACAGAAATATCTTACTGTTTGTTAAGTAAATAATTGTTAAATATCCAACAAATGAGGTAAATACGTTAATTTTTCTGTCTCAGTAGATTGATGAGTAAAACAATTATTTGAATCCATTTTAGAATAAGGTAACGTAACAAAATGTGGAAAAAGTAAAGTGGTCTGATTACTTTCCGAAGCAATTGTAATCAGTCACGCCAGTGTGTAATGCATTATGAAAACATTTACACATTTATACAGTCCGTTAAGAGAATAAATTATTATAATTAAAACTTTATACAGTCCTACAATACTGTAGGCATTAAAACAGGCGTAATATTAATATCCTCTGTGTTATTTCTTCATTCAGATGAGCTTGCTGTGATTTGCCAACGTGAACTCAAATCTAATCTGAAGAAGAAGTTTCAATGTGTATTTGGATCGCTAAACAAGAAACCCACACTTCTCAATAATATCTACACAGAGCTCTACATCACAGAGGGTGGAACAGGAGGTCAATAATGAACATGAGGCTGAGACAGATAGAGACAACAACCAGAAACAGCAAACCAACTGCAATCAAATGTAACACATGTTCAAACCCATAACTGACAAACAAACTTATCAAACTGTACTACAAAGGGAGTCGCTGGCATTGGAAAAACGGTCTCTGTACAGAAGTTCATTCTGGACTGGGCTGAAGGAAAAGCAAATCAAATATCCAATTTGTATTTTCATTCCCCTTCCGGGAGCTGAATTTATGAAAGCGGGACAAACACACTTTGATTAACTTCTAAATTACTTCTCAATGGAAACCAAACAATCAAAATCTCCACTACAACAATACAAAGGTTCTGTTCATCTTTGATGGTCTGATGAGTGCCACTGCCCCTAACTTCCAAAAACGATCTGTTGTGACGTCCAAGTCAACCTCAGTGGATGTTCTGCTGACAAATCTCATTGAAATCTCTTCCCTCTGCTCTCCTTGATAACTACCCACCTGCAGCAGCCAATAGGTCCCTTCAGGGTGTGTTACCGGTGACAGAGCTGCAGGGTTCAGTACCCACAGAAGTCGGAAATTCAGTGATCAGTACCTGCCAGCAGAATCATCTCACACATAAAGACATCAAGGAGCCTCCACATCATTGCCCACATTCCAGTCTTCTGTTATTTCCCAATAGTCCTTAACATATGCTAAGCATGCGATGCCCAACTCTACTGAATGTACACACACTTGTGGAGTTTCATACCAAACAGAAGAATGAAAAGTATCTCTGGGAAAGAAGAGGCAGGTCCACACTGGAATAAAGAGAGCATTCTGTCACTGGGAAAATGCTTTTCAACGTTGTCAAGGAAATCTGATTTTCTATGAAAAACCTGAAGGCTGGCATTATCCTAAGCCTCAGTGTACTCAGATTATACCGCTCTTTAAAAGAGGAATGTGTGCTGTACCAGGACAGGTGTACTGCTTTGTGCATCTGACATTCGAGTTTCTGGCTTTATATGTGTTCCTCTCATTCATCAACAACAATGAAATCTCATACACTGCAAACCCCGCGCGAGCATGAAGTTACTGTCTACAAGAGTGCTGTGATAAGCCTTACAAAGTGAGACAGGAAACCTGGACCTTTTCCTCCGCTTCCTTCTGGGCCTCTCACTGCAGTCAATCAAAGCACTTACAGGTCTACTACAAAGACAAGAATCAGCTCACAGACCCATGAAGAAACAGTCAATACATCAAGGAGAAGATCGGAATCCCCTCAAGAGGAGCATCAATCTGTTCCACTGTCTGAAATAACTGAATGACCATTCTCTAGTGGAGGAGATCCAAAGCTACCTGAGGTCAGGAAGTCTCTCAAACCCACCTGTCCCTGCACAGTGGTCAGCTCTGGTCTTTGTGTTGCTTACTTCAGAAAAAGAGCTGGATGTGTTTGACTGAAGAAATTCCGATCAGAGGAAGGTCTTCTGAGCTGCTGCCGTGGTCAAACCTCCAGAGTGTTCTGTTATACATAATTACATTTAAGCATTTATCATCAGGATGAAATATTCAGTTTGAGAAAAATATTTATTTTTGATTAACATACTGAATCAGTCATTCAATAATCACATTATATAACAATATACCATACAATTAATGGGAGAAAAAGATGAATCTTTGTTGTTTGAGAGAATAAACCAAATGCATCTGCCATTGTCCTTCTACACTACTCGTTAAATTAACAGTGTGTTTGTGAAATTCATGATGATCTCTTTGTCAGCTGTCAGGCTGTGGAGTCACAAAGAAGCTGTGCTTCTCTGGTCTCAGCCTCTGGAGTCAAACCCCTCACACCTGAGAGAGCTGATCTAGTAACAATGACCTGAAGGATTCAGAGTATTTCTCTGGACTGGGGAATCCCCATGTAAGCTGAATCTGAGGTCAGTATTCCTGTAGTTGGTCAACAAGTCATAACTGTTCACCAGATCCACATGTGTTTACCAGACACACGTAGTCCACACCATATGTGTTTGGACAGTGAAGCTTACAGTTTTAAACGTGGCGCTATGCTCCAGCATTTGGATTTGAGATTCATGTTCTTGATTCATGTTCGTTTTACAGTTTTTAATGAATGCACTTTGTTTATCTAGTCCCCCCCATTTAATAAGTCATATGTTTTCTGAGCAATTCACTTATATTGTATTAAAGTAGTCAAAAAGTTTAGTATTTGGTCACTTATTTCTTACCCTGCAGTTATTACATCAAGCTTGTGATTCTACAAACTTGTTGAATGCTTTGCAGTTTATCTTGTTTGTGTTTTATATTTTTTCCTAATAAACACTTCACTTGTGTTATCATAAAATAGAAGATGTTTCTGAAAACTTCTACAGTCCTGATCTATCTCATGATTCACAATAATCATGAATAAATTGTGAATAATGATAATAACAAGTTACAGAGGCACAAGGATCTTATTGCTCAGTGTGAGGAGGGTTTTGCATGTTTTGTTGTCAGCCTCTGTTATTGGTAATGGTGAGAGGGTTATGCATGTTTTGTTGTAGCCTCTGTTATTGGTAATGGTGAGAGGGTTAGCATGTTTTATTGTAGCCCAGTTTTTTGTAATGGTGAGAGTTTGGTATATCATGTTTTGTTGTAGCCTCTGTTATTGGTAATGGTGAGAGGGGTTAGCATGTTTTGTTGTAGCCTCTGTTATTGGTAATGGTGAGAGAGGTTAGCATGTTTTGTTGTAGCCTCTGTTATTGGTAATGGTGAGAGGTTAGCATGTTTTGTTGTAGCCTCTATTATTGGTAATGGTGAGAGGTTAGCATGTTTTGTTGTAGCCTCTGTTATTGGTAGTGGTGAGAGGTTACATATTATTATTCCCAGGCTTTCCACTAATGTTAACATTCTGCAAGACTTGCTTCCATTAAGCCACAAGAGCATTAGGGAGGTCAGGCATGATGTTGGGTGATTAGCCTGTCTCGCATCTTGTTTCAATTCATCCCAGGGGGGTGTTCGATGGGGGGTTGAGGTCAGGGCTCTGTGCAGGCCAGTCAAGTTCTTCCAACCACCGATCTCGACAAAGCATTATTCTTATTGACCTTGCTTTGTGCACAGAGGCATTATCATGCACTGAAGCGCGATAGGGCTTTCCCTAAATTGTTCCACAAGTTAAGCTCAAATCTTCTAATTCATTTTATCTTCAATTTAAGATTTCCCTTCACTGGACTAAGGGCCTAGCCGAACCTAACAACACCCCCCTTTACTCATCCAACAAACTTTAAAGTTGGCACTATTCATTGGGGCATGTTGCATTACTCTCATCCGCCACACCTAGATTAGTCCATTGACTGCCAATGGTGAAGCATGATTCATCGCTCCAGAGAGAGTTCCCACTGCTCCAATCAATGGCGCAACTTTACACCACTCCACCTGGCATTGTGCTAGGGATCTTGGTTTGTGTGCAGCTGCTTGACCATGGAAACCCATTTCATGAAGCTCCCGGCGAATAGTTGTGCTACTTTAGAGTTGCTTCCAGAGGCAGTTTTGAACTCATTTTGGAGTGTTGCACTCATTTTCCCTTCTTTATTAATGAGGCTACTTGTAATTTCTAACATTCCTTCACAATAACACCACTTACAGTTGACCGGGGCAGCTCTAGCAGGGCTACATTTGATCTGACTGTGGCATCCTATGACAAGTCCACATTGGGAAGTCTGACTCTTCGAAGATATTCCTTATTTTCTTTTCATGGCTTGTGTGCTTGGTTTTATTCACCTGTCAGCAGTTAAATAACGAATCCACTAATTTGAAGGGATATCCACATACCTTTGGATATATAGTCTATCTAAATATGTTGAAAAAATATACTACCCCCAGCCAAAAAAATAGCAGTGTGATTTTAATATGATTTTACTCTTTGCAGGCTATCCAAGAAGCTGTCTATCACAGAGGAAGGCTGTGCTTCTCTGGTCTCAGCTCTGAGGTCAAACCCCTCACACCTGAGAGGCTGACTGACAAAAATACCTAAGGATCCAGGAGCGAGGCGATCTCTCTGCTGGACTAGGGAATCCCCACCCAGCAAACTAGAGACTCTCCCAAGGTCAGTATTCCTGTAGTTGGTCAACAAAGTGATAACTGTTCACCAGATCCACATGTATTTACCAGGCACACATAGTCCACACCATATGTGTTTGGACAGGTGTGCTTACAGTTTTAAATTTGGTGCTGTACTCCAGCATTTTGGATTTGAATATAATGTTTCATATTAGGTAACT
>NW_025547000.1:50000-69891 GCF_905237065.1 Salmo salar | reverse complement strand
TCTCTCTGTAGACTCACCTATAACCTGTGCAGGAATCAGCCTCTCTCCTGTCTCTCTCTCTGTGAGCTCACCTGGCTAACCTCTTACCCAGGAATCACCTCTCGTGTTCTCTCTCTCTGTGGAGCTCACCTAGTAATGTTAGAATCAGCCTCTCCTCTCCTGTCTCTTCTCTCTGTGGACTCACCTATGACACTGTTGCAGTCTCCTCCTTCTCTCTGACTCACCTAGTAAACATAGCTTGCCAGAATCAGCCTCTCCTCTCCTGTCTCTCTGTGGAGCTCACCTAGTAACCTGTTGCCAGAATCTCTCTCTCCTGTCTCTCTCTCTGTAGACTCACCACCTAGTAACCTGTTACCCAAATCAGCCTCTCCTCCTCCTGTCTCTCTCTCTAGCAGGCTCACTATAGTAACCTGTTACCAGAATCAAGCTCTCCTCTCCTGTCTCTCTCTCTGCAGACTCACTATAACCTGTGTACCAGAATCAGCCTCTCTCCTCTCCTGCACTCTCTCTCACTTGTAGAACTCACCTAATAACCTATTGCAGAATCAGCCTCTCCTCTCCTCATCTCTCTATCTACCACAGACTCACCTACAATAACCTGTTACAGAATCAACCTCTCCTCTCTGTCTCTCTCTCTGCATGAGCTCACCTCAAATAACCTGTTACCAGAATCAGCCTCTCTCTCTCTGCCTGTCTCTCTCTCTCTTGAGGGCTCACTATACCTAATCATCCCTCTCTCCTCTCCTCCATCTCTATATCTACCATAACTCACCTTAACATGTTACCACTCTCTACTTCTTCATTCTCAACTCCCTATAATATTAAAATCTCTCCTGTCTCTCTCTCTCTTTACACTCACACTAACACCATTACCCAGAATCAGCCTCTCCTCTCCTGTCTCTCTCTCTCTTCTCTCACAACGCCTGTTTCCCAGAATCAGCCTCTCCTCTCCTGTCTCTCTCTCTCATAGACTCACCTATACCACCTCTCTTACCAGAATCTAACTTCTCCTCTCCTGTCTACTCTCTCTGTACGCACTCACCTAAAGTAACCTGTTGCCAGATCACCTCTCTCTCCTGTCTCTCTCATGGAGCTCACTGGTAACCTGTTAGTTCCCTCTCCCCTCCTGTCTCTCTCTCTAGATCCCTGTTGCTCTTCTCCTGTCTCTCTCCTCAACTCACCCTAGTAACCTATTACAGAATCACTCTCCTCTACCCAATATATCTCTCTCTCTGTAACTCACCCTGCAATACCCCTGTTACAGAAGTCAGCCTCTCCTCTCCTGTCTCTCTCTCTGTAAACTCACCTAGTAACCTGTTGCCAAGATCACGGCCTCTCCTCTCCATATCTCTCTTCTTGAGCTCTCCTAGTAACCTGTTACAGAAGTCAGCCTCTCTCCTGTCTCTCTCTCTGTAACTCCTATACCTGTTGCCAAATCACCCTCTCTCCTCTTCTCTCTCTCTCTGTAGCTCACTAGTAAGCCTGTTACCCGGAGATCCCCTCTCCCTCTCCTGTCTCTCTCTCTGTACTCACCTTACTTCACAAAACAACTTCTCCTTCTCTCTCTCTCTGTGTAGACTCACACCACAATAACCTGTTACCCGAATCAGCCTCTCCTCTCCTGTCTCTCTCTACTGTGAGCTCACTACTAACCTGTTCCAGAATCCCTCTCTCTCCTGTCTCTCTCTCTGTAACTCCTATAACCTTTCATCCCTTCTCTCTCCCTATATTTACACTCTCTCTCTCTGTCTATACTGTCCAGAATCGGCCATCTCCTCTCCCTTCTCTCTCTCTTAGGGCTCACCTAGTCAACCTGTTGCCCGAATCACCCTCTCCTCTCCTGTCTCTCTCTCTGTAGACTCACTAGTAACCTGTTACAAATCCCTCCATAAATCCTCTCCTCTTGTCTCTCTCTCTTTCACCTGTACTTTACAATCCCTCTCCTCTCTCTCTCTGTAGACTCACCTATACCTGTTCCAGGAATCAGCCTCTCCTCTCCTGTCTCTCTCTCTGTGGACTCACCTATAACCTGTTATCCAAATCACCTCTCCTCTCCTGTCTCTCTCTCTGTGACTCACCTAGTAACCTGTTACCAGAATCACCCTCTCCTCTCCTGCTCTCTCTCTGTAGCTCACTAGTACCTGTTCCAAATCACCTCTCCTCTCCTTCTCTCTCTCTGTAACTCACCCTGGTAACTGTTACCAAATCACCTCTCCTCTCTGTCTCTCTCTCTGTGGAGCTCACCTAGCTAACCTGTTACCGGAATCACCTCTCCTCTCCTGTCTCTCTCTCTCTTAACTCACCTATAACCTGTTACCAAATCCCTCTCCTCTCCTGTCTCTCTCTCTTTCGACTCACCCTGTCCTGTTACCAGAATCTTCCTTTTCTTCTCTTGTAGCTCACTTAACCTTTCAGAATCACCTCTCCTCTCCTGCCTCTCTCTCTGAGACTCACGACAATCCTGTTACTCAGAATCAGCCTCTCCTCTCCTGTCTCTCTCTCTCTGTAGACTCACCTAGTAACCTGTTACCAGAATCAGCCTCTCCTCTCCTGTCTCTCTCTCTGTGAGACTCACCTAGAACCTGTTACCAGAATCAGCCTCTCCTCTCCTGTCTCTCTCTCTGTAGACTCACCTAGTAACCTGTTACCAGAATCAGCCTCTCCTCTCCTGTCTCTCTCTCTCTGTAGACTCACCTAGTAACCTGTTACCAGAATCGCCTCTCCTCTCCTGTCTCTCTCTCTGTAGACTCACCTAGTAACCTGTTACCAGAATCAGCCTCTCCTCTCCTGTCTCTCTCTCTGTAGACTCACCTAGTAACTGTTACCAGAATCAGCCTCTCTCCTGTCTCTCTCTCTGTAGACTCACCTAGTAACCTGTTACCAGAATCGCCTCTCCTCTCCTGCTCCTCTCTCTGTAGACTCACCTAGTAACCTGTTACCAGAATCAGCCTCTCCTCTCCTGCTCTCTCTCTCTCTGTAGACTCACCCTAGTAACCTGTTACCAGAATCAGCCTCTCCTCTCCTGTCTCTCTCTCTGTAGACTCACCTAGTAACCTGTTACCAGAATCAGCCTCTCCTCTCTGTCTCTCTCTCTGTAGACTCACCTAGTAACCTGTTACCAGAATCGGCCTCTCCTCTCCTGTCTCTCTCTCTGTAGACTCCACCTAGTAACCTGTTGCCAAATCAGCCTCTCCTCTCCTGTCTCTCTCTCTGTAGACTCACCTAGTAACCTGTTACCAGAATCACCTCTCCTCTCCTGTCTCTCTCTCTGTAGACTCACCTAGTAACCTGTTACAGAATCAGCCTCTCCTCTCCTGTCTCTCTCTCTCTAGACTCACTTATAACCTGTTACCAGAATCAACCTCTCCTCTCCTGTCTCTCTCTCTGTAGACTCACCTAGTAACCTGTTACAGAATCAGCCTCTCCTCTCGTCTCTCTCTCTGTAGAGCTCACCTAGTAACCTGTTACCAGAATCAGCCTCTCCTCTCCTGTCTCTCTCTCTGTAGACTCACCTAGTAACCTGTTACAGAATCAGCCTCTCCTCTTGTCTCTCTCTCTGTAGATCACCTAGTAACCTGTTACCGAATCAGCCTCTCCTCTTGTCTCTCTCTCTGTGAACTCACCTAGTAACCTGTTACAGAATCGCCTCTCCTCTCCTGTCTCTCTCTCTGTAGACTCACCTAGTAACCTGTTACCAGAATCAGCCTCTCCTCTCCTGTCTCTCTCTCTCTGTAGACTCACCTAGTAACCTGTTACGAATCAGCCTCTCCTCTCCTGTCTCTCTCTCTGTGGACTCACCTAGTAACCTGTTACCAGAATCAGCCTCTCCTCTCCTGTCTCTCTCTCTGTAGACTCACCTAGTAACCTGTTACTAGAATCAGCCTCTCCTCTCCTGTCTCTCTCTCTGCTAGACTCACCCTAGTAACCTGTTACCAGAATCAGCCTCTCCTTGTCTCTCTCTCTGTAGACTCACCTAGTAACCTGTTACCAGAATCAGCCTCTCCTCTCCTGTCTCTCTCTCTGTAGACTCACCTAGTAACCTGTTACCAGAATCAGCCTCTCCTCTCCTGTCTCTCTCTCCTGTAGACTCACCTAGTAACCTGTTACCAGAATCAGCCTCTCCTCTCCTGTCTCTCTCTCTGTAGACTCACCTAGTAACCTGTTACCAGAATCAGCCTCTCCTCTCCTGTCTCTCTCTCTGTAGACTCACCTAGTAACCTGTTACCAGAATCAGCCTCTCCTCTCCTGTCTCTCTCTCTGTAGACTCACCTAGTAACCTGTTACCAGAATCAGCCTCTCCTCTCCTGTCTCTCTCTCTGTAGACTCACCTAGTAACCTGTTACCAGAATCGGCCTCTCCTCTGTCTCTCTCTCTGTAGACTCACCTAGTAACCTGTTGCCAGAATCAGCCTCTCCTCTCCTGTCTCTCTCTCTGTGAGACTCACCTAGTAACCTGTTACCAGAATCAGCCTCTCTCCTCTCCTGTCTCTCTCTCTGTAGACTCACCTAGTAACCTGTTACCAGAATCAGCCTCTCCTCTCCTGTCTCTCTCTCTGTAGACTCACCTAGTAACCTGTTACCAGAATCAGCCTCTCCTCTCCTGTCTCTCTCTCTGTAGACTCACCTAGTAACCTGTTACCAGAATCAGCCTCTCCTCTCCTGTCTCTCTCTCTCTGTAGACTCACCTAGTAACCTGTTACCAGAATCAGCCTCTCCTCTCCTGTCTCTCTCTCTGTAGACTCACCTAGTAACCTGTTACCAGAATCAGCCTCTCCTCTCCTGTCTCTCTCTCTGTAGACTCACCTAGTAACCTGTTACCAGAATCAGCCTCTCCTCTCCTGTCTCTCTCTCTGTAGACTCACCTAGTAACCTGTTACCAGAATCAGCCTCTCCTCTCCTGTCTCTCTCTCTGTAGACTCACCTAGTAACCTGTTACCAGAATCAGCCTCTCCTCTCCTGTCTCTCTCTCTGTAGACTCACCTAGTAACCTGTTACCAGAATCAGCCTCTCCTCTCCTGTCTCTCTCTCTGTAGACTCACCTAGTAACCTGTTACCAGAATCAGCCTCTCCTCTCCTGTCTCTCTCTCTGTAGACTCACCTAGTAACCTGTTACCAGAATCAGCCTCTCCTCTCCTGTCTCTCTCTCTGTAGACTCACCTAGTAACCTGTTACCAGAATCAGCCTCTCCTCTCCTGTCTCTCTCTCTGTAGACTCACCTAGTAACCTGTTACCAGAATCAGCCTCTCCTCTCCTGTCTCTCTCTCTCTGTAGACTCACCTAGTAACCTGTTACCAGAATCAGCCTCTCCTCTCCTGTCTCTCTCTCTGTAGACTCACCTAGTAACCTGTTACCAGAATCAGCCTCTCCTCTCCTGTCTCTCTCTCTCGAGACTCACCTAGTAACCTGTTACCAGAATCAGCCTCTCCTCTCCTGTCTCTCTCTCTGTAGACTCACCTAGTAACCTGTTACCAGAATCAGCCTCTCCTCTCTCCTCTCTCTGTAGACTCACCTAGTAACCTGTTACCAGAATCAGCCTCTCCTCTCCTGTCTCTCTCTCTCTGTAGACTCACCTAGTAACCTGTTACCAGAATCAGCCTCTCCTCTCCTGTCTCTCTCTCTGTAGACTCACCTAGTAACCTGTTACCAGAATCAGCCTCTCCTCTCCTGTCTCTCTCTCTGTAGACTCACCTAGTAACCTGTTACCAGAATCAGCCTCTCCTCTCCTGTCTCTCTCTCTGTAGACTCACCTAGTAACCTGTTACCAGAATCAGCCTCTCCTCTCCTGTCTCTCTCTCTGTAGACTCACCTAGTAACCTGTTACCAGAATCAGCCTCTCCTCTCCTGTCTCTCTCTCTGTAGACTCACCTAGTAACCTGTTACCAGAATCAGCCTCTCCTCTCCTGTCTCTCTCTCTGTAGACTCACCTAGTAACCTGTTACCAGAATCAGCCTCTCCTCTCCTGTCTCTCTCTCTGTAGACTCACCTAGTAACCTGTTACCAGAATCAGCCTCTCCTCTCCTGTCTCTCTCTCTGTAGACTCACCTAGTAACCTGTTACCAGAATCAGCCTCTCCTCTCCTGTCTCTCTCTGTAGACTCACCTAGTAACCTGTTACCAGAATCAGCCTCTCCTCTCCTGTCTCTCTCTCTGTAGACTCACCTAGTAACCTGTTACCAGAATCAGCCTCTCCTCTCCTGTCTCTCTCTCTGTAGACTCACCTAGTAACCTGTTACCAGAATCAGCCTCTCCTCTCCTGTCTCTCTCTCTGTAGACTCACCTAGTAACCTGTTACCAGAATCAGCCTCTCCTCTCCTGTCTCTCTCTCTGTAGACTCACCTAGTAACCTGTTACCAGAATCAGCCTCTCCTCTCCTGTCTCTCTCTCTGTAGACTCACCTAGTAACCTGTTACCAGAATCAGCCTCTCCTCTCCTGTCTCTCTCTCTGTAGACTCACCTAGTAACCTGTTACCAGAATCAGCCTCTCTCTCTCCTGTCTCTCTCTCTGTAGACTCACCTAGTAACCTGTTACCAGAATCAGCCTCTCCTCTCCTGTCTCTCTCTCTGTAGACTCACCTAGTAACCTGTTACCAGAATCAGCCTCTCCTCTCCTGTCTCTCTCTGTAGACTCACCTAGTAACCTGTTACCAGAATCAGCCTCTCCTCTCCTGTCTCTCTCTCTGTAGACTCACCTAGTAACCTGTTACCAGAATCAGCCTCTCCTCTCCTGTCTCTCTCTCTGTAGACTCACCTAGTAACCTGTTACCAGAATCAGCCTCTCCTCTCCTGTCTCTCTCTCTGTAGACTCACCTAGTAACCTGTTACCAGAATCAGCCTCTCCTCTCCTGTCTCTCTCTCTGTAGACTCACCTAGTAACCTGTTACCAGAATCAGCCTCTCCTCTCCTGTCTCTCTCTCTCTGTAGACTCACCTAGTAACCTGTTACCAGAATCAGCCTCTCCTCTCCTGTCTCTCTCTCTGTAGACTCACCTAGTAACCTGTTACCAGAATCAGCCTCTCCTCTCCTGTCTCTCTCTCTGTAGACTCACCTAGTAACCTGTTACCAGAATCAGCCTCTCCTCTCCTGTCTCTCTCTCTCGTAGACTCACCTAGTAACCTGTTACCAGAATCAGCCTCTCCTCTCCTGTCTCTCTCTCTGTAGACTCACCTAGTAACCTGTTACCAGAATCAGCCTCTCCTCTCCTGTCTCTCTCTCTGTAGACTCACCTAGTAACCTGTTACCAGAATCAGCCTCTCCTCTCCTGTCTCTCTCTCTGTAGACTCACCTAGTAACCTGTTACCAGAATCAGCCTCTCCTCTCCTGTCTCTCTCTCTGTAGACTCACCTAGTAACCTGTTACCAGAATCAGCCTCTCCTCTCCTGTCTCTCTCTCTGTAGACTCACCTAGTAACCTGTTACCAGAATCAGCCTCTCCTCTCCTGTCTCTCTCTCTGTAGACTCACCTAGTAACCTGTTACCAGAATCAGCCTCTCCTCTCCTGTCTCTCTCTTTGTAGACTCACCTAGTAACCTGTTACCAGAATCAGCCTCTCCTCTCCTGTCTCTCTCTCTCTGTAGACTCACCTAGTAACCTGTTACCAGAATCAGCCTCTCCTCTCCTGTCTCTCTCTCTGTAGACTCACCTAGTAACCTGTTACCAGAATCAGCCTCTCCTCTCCTGTCTCTCTCTCTGTAGACTCACCCTAGTAACCTGTTACCAGAATCAGCCTCTCCTCTCCTGTCTCTCTCTCTGTAGACTCACCTAGTAACCTGTTACCAGAATCAGCCTCTCCTCTCCTGTCTCTCTCTCTGTAGACTCACCTAGTAACCTGTTACCAGAATCAGCCTCTCCTCTCCTGTCTCTCTCTCTGTAGACTCACCTAGTAACCTGTTACCAGAATCAGCCTCTCCTCTCCTGTCTCTCTCTCTGTAGACTCACCTAGTAACCTGTTACCAGAATCAGCCTCTCCTCTCCTGTCTCTCTCTCTTGTAGACTCACCTAGTAACCTGTTACCAGAATCAGCCTCTCCTCTCCTGTCTCTCTCTCTGTAGACTCACCTAGTAACCTGTTACCAGAATCAGCCTCTCCTCTCCTGTCTCTCTCTCTCTGTAGACTCACCTAGTAACCTGTTACCAGAATCAGCCTCTCCTCTCCTGTCTCTCTCTCTGTAGACTCACCTAGTAACCTGTTACCAGAATCAGCCTCTCCTTCTCTCTGTAGACTCACCTAGTAACCTGTTACAGAATCAGCCTCTCCTCTCCTGTCTCTCTCTCTCTGTAGACTCACCTAGTAACCTGTTACCAGAATCAGCCTCTCCTCTCCTGTCTCTCTCTCTGTAGACTCACCTAGTAACCTGTTACCAGAATCAGCCTCTCCTCTCCTGTCTCTCTCTCTGTAGACTCACCTAGTAACCTGTTACCAGAATCAGCCTCTCCTCTCCTGTCTCTCTCTCTGTAGACTCACCTAGTAACCTGTTACCAGAATCAGCCTCTCCTCTCCTGTCTCTCTCTCTGTAGACTCACCTAGTAACCTGTTACCAGAATCAGCCTCTCCTCTCTCTGTCTCTCTCTCTGTAGACTCACCTAGTAACCTGTTACCAGAATCAGCCTCTCCTCTCCTGTCTCTCTCTCTGTGGAGACTCACCTAGTAACCTGTTACCAGAATCAGCCTCTCCTCTCCTGTCTCTCTCTCTGTAGACTCACCTAGTAACCTGTTACCAGAATCAGCCTCTCCTCTCCTGTCTCTCTCTCTGTAGACTCACCTAGTAACCTGTTACCAGAATCAGCCTCTCCTCTCCTGTCTCTCTCTCTCGTAGACTCACCTAGTAACCTGTTACCAGAATCAGCCTCTCCTCTCCTGTCTCTCTCTCTGTAGACTCACCTAGTAACCTGTTACCAGAATCAGCCTCTCCTCTCCTGTCTCTCTCTCTGTAGACTCACCTAGTAACCTGTTACCAGAATCAGCCTCTCCTCTCCTGTCTCTCTCTCTGTAGACTCACCTAGTAACCTGTTACCAGAATCAGCCTCTCCTCTCCTGTCTCTCTCTCTGTAGACTCACCTAGTAACCTGTTACCAGAATCAGCCTCTCCTCTCCTGTCTCTCTCTCTGTAGAGACTCACCTAGTAACCTGTTACCAGAATCAGCCTCTCCTCTCCTGTCTCTCTCTCTCTGTAGACTCACCTAGTAACCTGTTACCAGAATCAGCCTCTCCTCTCCTGTCTCTCTCTCTGTAGACTCACCTAGTAACCTGTTACCAGAATCAGCCTCTCCTCTCCTGTCTCTCTCTCTGTAGACTCACCTAGTAACCTGTTACCAGAATCAGCCTCTCCTCTCCTGTCTCTCTCTCTGTAGACTCACCTAGTAACCTGTTACCAGAATCAGCCTCTCCTCTCCTGTCTCTCTCTCTGTAGACTCACCTAGTAACCTGTTACCAGAATCAGCCTCTCCTCTCCTGTCTCTCTCTCTGTAGACTCACCTAGTAACCTGTTACCAGAATCAGCCTCTCCTCTCCTGTCTCTCTCTCTCTGTAGACTCACCTAGTAACCTGTTACCAGAATCAGCCTCTCCTCTCCTGTCTCTCTCTCTGTAGACTCACCTAGTAACCTGTTACCAGAATCAGCCTCTCCTCTCCTGTCTCTCTCTCTGTAGACTCACCTAGTAACCTGTTACCAGAATCAGCCTCTCCTCTCCTGTCTCTCTCTCTGTAGACTCACCTAGTAACCTGTTACCAGAATCAGCCTCTCCTCTCCTGTCTCTCTCTCTGTAGACTCACCTAGTAACCTGTTACCAGAATCAGCCTCTCCTCTCCTGTCTCTCTCTCTGTAGACTCACCTAGTAACCTGTTACCAGAATCAGCCTCTCCTCTCCTGTCTCTCTCTGTAGACTCACCTAGTAACCTGTTACCAGAATCAGCCTCTCCTCTCCTGTCTCTCTCTCTGTAGACTCACCTAGTAACCTGTTACCAGAATCAGCCTCTCCTCTCCTGTCTCTCTCTCTGTAGACTCACCTAGTAACCTGTTACCAGAATCAGCCTCTCCTCTCCTGTCTCTCTCTCTGTAGACTCACCTAGTAACCTGTTACCAGAATCAGCCTCTCCTCTCCTGTCTCTCTCTCTGTAGACTCACCTAGTAACCTGTTACCAGAATCAGCCTCTCCTCTCCTGTCTCTCTCTCTGTAGACTCACCTAGTAACCTGTTACCAGAATCAGCCTCTCCTCTCCTGTCTCTCTCTCTGTAGACTCACCTAGTAACCTGTTACCAGAATCAGCCTCTCCTCTCCTGTCTCTCTCTCTGTAGACTCACCTAGTAACCTGTTACCAGAATCAGCCTCTCCTCTCCTGTCTCTCTCTCTGTAGACTCACCTAGTAACCTGTTACCAGAATCAGCCTCTCCTCTCCTGTCTCTCTCTCTGTAGACTCACCTAGTAACCTGTTACCAGAATCAGCCTCTCCTCTCCTGTCTCTCTCTCTGTAGACTCACCTAGTAACCTGTTACCAGAATCAGCCTCTCCTCTCCTGTCTCTCTCTCTGTAGACTCACCTAGTAACCTGTTACCAGAATCAGCCTCTCCTCTCCTGTCTCTCTCTCTGTAGACTCACCTAGTAACCTGTTACCAGAATCAGCCTCTCCTCTCCTGTCTCTCTCTCTGTAGACTCACCTAGTAACCTGTTACCAGAATCAGCCTCTCCTCTCCTGTCTCTCTCTCTGTAGACTCACCTAGTAACCTGTTACCAGAATCAGCCTCTCCTCTCCTGTCTCTCTCTCTGTAGACTCACCTAGTAACCTGTTACCAGAATCAGCCTCTCCTCTCCTGTCTCTCTCTCTGTAGACTCACCTAGTAACCTGTTACCAGAATCAGCCTCTCCTCTCCTGTCTCTCTCTCTGTAGACTCACCTAGTAACCTGTTACCAGAATCAGCCTCTCCTCTCCTGTCTCTCTCTCTGTAGACTCACCTAGTAACCTGTTACCAGAATCAGCCTCTCCTCTCCTGTCTCTCTCTCTGTAGACTCACCTAGTAACCTGTTACCAGAATCAGCCTCTCCTCTCCTGTCTCTCTCTCTGTAGACTCACCTAGTAACCTGTTACCAGAATCAGCCTCTCCTCTCCTGTCTCTCTCTCTGTAGACTCACCTAGTAACCTGTTACCAGAATCAGCCTCTCCTCTCCTGTCTCTCTCTCTGTGGAGACTCACCTAGTAACCTGTTACCAGAATCAGCCTCTCCTCTCCTGTCTCTCTCTCTGTAGACTCACCTAGTAACCTGTTACCAGAATCAGCCTCTCCTCTCCTGTCTCTCTCTCTGTAGACTCACCTAGTAACCTGTTACCAGAATCAGCCTCTCCTCTCCTGTCTCTCTCTCTGTAGACTCACCTAGTAACCTGTTACCAGAATCAGCCTCTCCTCTCCTGTCTCTCTCTCTGTAGACTCACCTAGTAACCTGTTACCAGAATCAGCCTCTCCTCTCCTGTCTCTCTCTCTGTAGACTCACCTAGTAACCTGTTACCAGAATCAGCCTCTCCTCTCCTGTCTCTCTCTCTGTAGACTCACCTAGTAACCTGTTACCAGAATCAGCCTCTCCTCTCCTGTCTCTCTCTCTGTAGACTCACCTAGTAACCTGTTACCAGAATCAGCCTCTCCTCTCCTGTCTCTCTCTCTCTGTAGACTCACCTAGTAACCTGTTACCAGAATCAGCCTCTCCTCTCCTGTCTCTCTCTCTGTAGACTCACCTAGTAACCTGTTACCAGAATCAGCCTCTCCTCTCCTGTCTCTCTCTCTGTAGACTCACCTAGTAACCTGTTACCAGAATCAGCCTCTCCTCTCCTGTCTCTCTCTCTGTAGACTCACCTAGTAACCTGTTACCAGAATCAGCCTCTCCTCTCCTCTCTCTCTCTCTGAGACTCACCTAGTAACCTGTTACCAGAATCAGCCTCTCCTCTCCTGTCTCTCTCTCTGTAGACTCACCTAGTAACCTGTTACCAGAATCAGCCTCTCCTCTCCTGTCTCTCTCTCTGTAGACTCACCTAGTAACCTGTTACCAGAATCAGCCTCTCCTCTCCTGTCTCTCTCTCTGTAGACTCACCTAGTAACCTGTTACCAGAATCAGCCTCTCCTCTCCTGTCTCTCTCTCTCTAGACTCACCTAGTAACCTGTTACCAGAATCAGCCTCTCCTCTCCTGTCTCTCTCTCTGTAGACTCACCTAGTAACCTGTTACCAGAATCAGCCTCTCCTCTCCTGTCTCTCTCTCTGTAGACTCACCTAGTAACCTGTTACCAGAATCAGCCTCTCCTCTCCTGTCTCTCTCTCTGTAGACTCACCTAGTAACCTGTTACCAGAATCAGCCTCTCCTCTCCTGTCTCTCTCTCTGTAGACTCACCTAGTAACCTGTTACCAGAATCAGCCTCTCCTCTCCTGTCTCTCTCTCTGTAGACTCACCTAGTAACCTGTTACCAGAATCAGCCTCTCCTCTCCTGTCTCTCTCTCTGTAGACTCACCTAGTAACCTGTTACCAGAATCAGCCTCTCCTCTCCTGTCTCTCTCTCTGTAGACTCACCTAGTAACCTGTTACCAGAATCAGCCTCTCCTCTCCTGTCTCTCTCTCTGTAGACTCACCTAGTAACCTGTTACCAGAATCAGCCTCTCCTCTCCTGTCTCTCTCTCTGTAGACTCACCTAGTAACCTGTTACCAGAATCAGCCTCTCCTCTCCTGTCTCTCTCTCTGTAGACTCACCTAGTAACCTGTTACCAGAATCAGCCTCTCCTCTCCTGTCTCTCTCTCTGTAGACTCACCTAGTAACCTGTTACCAGAATCAGCCTCTCCTCTCCTGTCTCTCTCTCTGTAGACTCACCTAGTAACCTGTTACCAGAATCAGCCTCTCCTCTCCTGTCTCTCTCTCTGTAGACTCACCTAGTAACCTGTTACCAGAATCAGCCTCTCCTCTCCTGTCTCTCTCTCTGTAGACTCACCTAGTAACCTGTTACCAGAATCAGCCTCTCCTCTCCTGTCTCTCTCTCTGTAGACTCACCTAGTAACCTGTTACCAGAATCAGCCTCTCCTCTCCTGTCTCTCTCTCTGTAGACTCACCTAGTAACCTGTTACCAGAATCAGCCTCTCCTCTCCTGTCTCTCTCTCTGTAGACTCACCTAGTAACCTGTTACCAGAATCAGCCTCTCCTCTCCTGTCTCTCTCTCTGTAGACTCACCTAGTAACCTGTTACCAGAATCAGCCTCTCCTCTCCTGTCTCTCTCTCTCTGTAGACTCACCTAGTAACCTGTTACCAGAATCAGCCTCTCCTCTCCTGTCTCTCTCTCTGTAGACTCACCTAGTAACCTGTTACCAGAATCAGCCTCTCCTCTCCTGTCTCTCTCTCTGTAGACTCACCTAGTAACCTGTTACCAGAATCAGCCTCTCCTCTCCTGTCTCTCTCTCTCTGTAGACTCACCTAGTAACCTGTTACCAGAATCAGCCTCTCCTCTCCTGTCTCTCTCTCTGTAGACTCACCTAGTAACCTGTTACCAGAATCAGCCTCTCCTCTCCTGTCTCTCTCTCTCTGTAGACTCACCTAGTAACCTGTTACCAGAATCAGCCTCTCCTCTCCTGTCTCTCTCTCTGTAGACTCACCTAGTAACCTGTTACCAGAATCAGCCTCTCCTCTCCTGTCTCTCTCTCTGTAGACTCACCTAGTAACCTGTTACCAGAATCAGCCTCTCCTCTCCTGTCTCTCTCTCTGTAGACTCACCTAGTAACCTGTTACCAGAATCAGCCTCTCCTCTCCTGTCTCTCTCTCTCTGTAGACTCACCTAGTAACCTGTTACCAGAATCAGCCTCTCCTCTCCTGTCTCTCTCTCTGTAGACTCACCTAGTAACCTGTTACCAGAATCAGCCTCTCCTCTCCTGTCTCTCTCTCTGTAGACTCACCTAGTAACCTGTTACCAGAATCAGCCTCTCCTCTCCTGTCTCTCTCTCTGTAGACTCACCTAGTAACCTGTTACCAGAATCAGCCTCTCCTCTCCTGTCTCTCTCTCTGTAGACTCACCTAGTAACCTGTTACCAGAATCAGCCTCTCCTCTCCTGTCTCTCTCTCTGTAGACTCACCTAGTAACCTGTTACCAGAATCAGCCTCTCCTCTCCTGTCTCTCTCTCTGTAGACTCACCTAGTAACCTGTTACCAGAATCAGCCTCTCCTCTCCTGTCTCTCTCTCTGTAGACTCACCTAGTAACCTGTTACCAGAATCAGCCTCTCCTCTCCTGTCTCTCTCTCTGTAGACTCACCTAGTAACCTGTTACCAGAATCAGCCTCTCCTCTCTCTGTCTCTCTCTCTGTAGACTCACCTAGTAACCTGTTACCAGAATCAGCCTCTCCTCTCCTGTCTCTCTCTCTGTAGACTCACCTAGTAACCTGTTACCAGAATCAGCCTCTCCTCTCCTGTCTCTCTCTCTGTAGACTCACCTAGTAACCTGTTACCAGAATCAGCCTCTCCTCTCCTGTCTCTCTCTCTGTAGACTCACCTAGTAACCTGTTACCAGAATCAGCCTCTCCTCTCCTGTCTCTCTCTCTCTGTAGACTCACCTAGTAACCTGTTACCAGAATCAGCCTCTCCTCTCCTGTCTCTCTCTCTGTAGACTCACCTAGTAACCTGTTACCAGAATCAGCCTCTCCTCTCCTGTCTCTCTCTCTGTAGACTCACCTAGTAACCTGTTACCAGAATCAGCCTCTCCTCTCCTGTCTCTCTCTCTGTAGACTCACCTAGTAACCTGTTACCAGAATCAGCCTCTCCTCTCCTGTCTCTCTCTCTGTAGACTCACCTAGTAACCTGTTACCAGAATCAGCCTCTCTCTCCTGTCTCTCTCTCTGTAGACTCACCTAGTAACCTGTTACCAGAATCAGCCTCTCCTCTCCTGTCTCTCTCTCTGTAGACTCACCTAGTAACCTGTTACCAGAATCAGCCTCTCCTCTCCTGTCTCTCTCTCTGTAGACTCACCTAGTAACCTGTTACCAGAATCAGCCTCTCCTCTCCTGTCTCTCTCTCTGTAGACTCACCTAGTAACCTGTTACCAGAATCAGCCTCTCCTCTCCTGTCTCTCTCTCTGTAGACTCACCTAGTAACCTGTTACCAGAATCAGCCTCTCCTCTCCTGTCTCTCTCTCTGTAGACTCACCTAGTAACCTGTTACCAGAATCAGCCTCTCCTCTCCTGTCTCTCTCTCTGTAGACTCACCTAGTAACCTGTTACCAGAATCAGCCTCTCCTCTCCTGTCTCTCTCTCTGTAGACTCACCTAGTAACCTGTTACCAGAATCAGCCTCTCCTCTCTGTCTCTCTCTCGTAGACTCACCTAGTAACCTGTTACCAGAATCAGCCTCTCCTCCTGTCTCTCTCTCTGTAGACTCACCTAGTAACCTGTTACCAGAATCAGCCTCTCCTCTCCTGTCTCTCTCTCTGTAGACTCACCTAGTAACCTGTTACCAGAATCAGCCTCTCCTCTCCTGTCTCTCTCTCTGTAGACTCACCTAGTAACCTGTTACCAGAATCAGCCTCTCCTGTCTCTCTCTCTGTAGACTCACCTAGTAACCTGTTACCAGAATCAGCCTCTCCTCTCCTGTCTCTCTCTCTGTAGACTCACCTAGTAACCTGTTACCAGAATCAGCCTCTCCTCTCCTGTCTCTCTCTCTGTAGACTCACCTAGTAACCTGTTACCAGAATCAGCCTCTCCTCTCCTGTCTCTCTCTCTGTAGACTCACCTAGTAACCTGTTACCAGAATCAGCCTCTCCTCTCCTGTCTCTCTCTCTGTAGACTCACCTAGTAACCTGTTACCAGAATCAGCCTCTCCTCTCCTGTCTCTCTCTCTGTAGACTCACCTAGTAACCTGTTACCAGAATCAGCCTCTCCTCTCCTGTCTCTCTCTCGTAGACTCACCTAGTAACCTGTTACCAGAATCAGCCTCTCCTCTCCTGTCTCTCTCTCTGTAGACTCACCTAGTAACCTGTTACCAGAATCAGCCTCTCCTCTCCTGTCTCTCTCTCTGTAGACTCACCTAGTAACCTGTTACCAGAATCAGCCTCTCCTCTCCTGTCTCTCTCTCTGTAGACTCACCTAGTAACCTGTTACCAGAATCAGCCTCTCCTCTCCTGTCTCTCTCTCTCTGTAGACTCACCTAGTAACCTGTTACCAGAATCAGCCTCTCCTCTCCTGTCTCTCTCTCTGTAGACTCACCTAGTAACCTGTTACCAGAATCAGCCTCTCCTCTCCTGTCTCTCTCTCTCTGTAGACTCACCTAGTAACCTGTTACCAGAATCAGCCTCTCCTCTCCTGTCTCTCTCTCTGTAGACTCACCTAGTAACCTGTTACCAGAATCAGCCTCTCCTCTCCTGTCTCTCTCTCTGTAGACTCACCTAGTAACCTGTTACCAGAATCAGCCTCTCCTCTCCTGTCTCTCTCTCTGTAGACTCACCTAGTAACCTGTTACCAGAATCAGCCTCTCCTGTCTCTCTCTCTGTAGACTCACCTAGTAACCTGTTACCAGAATCAGCCTCTCCTCTCCTGTCTCTCTCTCTGTAGACTCACCTAGTAACCTGTTACCAGAATCAGCCTCTCCTCTCCTGTCTCTCTCTCTGTAGACTCACCTAGTAACCTGTTACCAGAATCAGCCTCTCCTCTCCTGTCTCTCTCTCTGTAGACTCACCTAGTAACCTGTTACCAGAATCAGCCTCTCCTCTCCTGTCTCTCTCTCTGTAGACTCACCTAGTAACCTGTTACCAGAATCAGCCTCTCCTCTCCTGTCTCTCTCTCTGTAGACTCACCTAGTAACCTGTTACCAGAATCAGCCTCTCCTCTCCTGTCTCTCTCTCTTGTAGACTCACCTAGTAACCTGTTACCAGAATCAGCCTCTCCTCTCTCTCTCTGTGGCTCACCTAGTAACCTGTTCCAGAATCAGCCTCTCCTCTGTCTCTCTCTCTGTAGACTCACCTAGTAACCTGTTACCAGAATCAGCCTCTCCTCTCCTGTCTCTCTCTCTCTGTAGACTCACCTAGTAACCTGTTACCAGAATCAGCCTCTCCTCTCCTGTCTCTCTCTCTGTAGACTCACCTAGTAACCTGTTACCAGAATCAGCCTCTCCTCTCCTGTCTCTCTCTCTGTAGACTCACCTAGTAACCTGTTACCAGAATCAGCCTCTCCTCTCCTGTCTCTCTCTCTGTAGACTCACCTAGTAACCTGTTACCAGAATCAGCCTCTCCTCTCCTGTCTCTCTCTCTGTAGACTCACCTAGTAACCTGTTACCAGAATCAGCCTCTCCTCTCCTGTCTCTCTCTCTGTAGACTCACCTAGTAACCTGTTACCAGAATCAGCCTCTCCTCTCCTGTCTCTCTCTCTGTAGACTCACCTAGTAACCTGTTACCAGAATCAGCCTCTCCTCTCCTGTCTCTCTCTCTGTAGACTCACCTAGTAACCTGTTACCAGAATCAGCCTCTCCTCTCCTGTCTCTCTCTCTGTAGACTCACCTAGTAACCTGTTACCAGAATCAGCCTCTCCTCTCCTGTCTCTCTCTCTGTAGACTCACCTAGTAACCTGTTACCAGAATCAGCCTCTCCTCTCCTGTCTCTCTCTCTGTAGACTCACCTAGTAACCTGTTACCAGAATCAGCCTCTCCTCTCCTGTCTCTCTCTCTGTAGACTCACCTAGTAACCTGTTACCAGAATCAGCCCTCCTCTCCTGTCTCTCTCTCTGTAGACTCACCTAGTAACCTGTTACCAGAATCAGCCTCTCCTCTCCTGTCTCTCTCTCTGTAGACTCACCTAGTAACCTGTTACCAGAATCAGCCTCTCCTCTCCTGTCTCTCTCTCTGTAGACTCACCTAGTAACCTGTTACCAGAATCAGCCTCTCCTCTCCTGTCTCTCTCTCTGTAGACTCACCTAGTAACCTGTTACCAGAATCAGCCTCTCCTCTCCTGTCTCTCTCTCTCTGTAGACTCACCTAGTAACCTGTTACCAGAATCAGCCTCTCCTCTCCTGTCTCTCTCTCTCTGTAGACTCACCTAGTAACCTGTTACCAGAATCAGCCTCTCCTCTCCTGTCTCTCTCTCTGTAGACTCACCTAGTAACCTGTTACCAGAATCAGCCTCTCCTCTCCTGTCTCTCTCTCTGTAGACTCACCTAGTAACCTGTTACCAGAATCAGCCTCTCCTCTCCTGTCTCTCTCTCTGTAGACTCACCTAGTAACCTGTTACCAGAATCAGCCTCTCCTCTCCTGTCTCTCTCTCTGTAGACTCACCTAGTAACCTGTTACCAGAATCAGCCTCTCCTCTCCTGTCTCTCTCTCTCGTAGACTCACCTAGTAACCTGTTACCAGAATCAGCCTCTCCTCTCCTGTCTCTCTCTCTCTGTAGACTCACCTAGTAACCTGTTACCAGAATCAGCCTCTCCTCTCCTGTCTCTCTCTCTGTAGACTCACCTAGTAACCTGTTACCAGAATCAGCCTCTCCTCTCCTGTCTCTCTCTCTGTAGACTCACCTAGTAACCTGTTACCAGAATCAGCCTCTCCTCTCCTGTCTCTCTCTCTGTAGACTCACCTAGTAACCTGTTACCAGAATCAGCCTCTCCTCTCCTGTCTCTCTCTCTCTGTAGACTCACCTAGTAACCTGTTACCAGAATCAGCCTCTCCTCTCCTGTCTCTCTCTCTGTAGACTCACCTAGTAACCTGTTACCAGAATCAGCCTCTCCTCTCCTGTCTCTCTCTCTGTAGACTCACCTAGTAACCTGTTACCAGAATCAGCCTCTCCTCTCCTGTCTCTCTCTCTGTAGACTCACCTAGTAACCTGTTACCAGAATCAGCCTCTCCTCTCCTGTCTCTCTCTCTGTAGACTCACCTAGTAACCTGTTACCAGAATCAGCCTCTCCTCTCCTGTCTCTCTCTCTCTGTAGACTCACCTAGTAACCTGTTACCAGAATCAGCCTCTCCTCTCCTGTCTCTCTCTCTGTAGACTCACCTAGTAACCTGTTACCAGAATCAGCCTCTCCTCTCCTGTCTCTCTCTCTCTGTAGACTCACCTAGTAACCTGTTACCAGAATCAGCCTCTCCTCTCCTGTCTCTCTCTCTGTAGACTCACCTAGTAACCTGTTACCTAGACTATTCAAATCAGCCTCTCCTCTCCTGTCTCTCTCTCTGTAGACTCACCTAGTAACCTGTTACCAGAATCAGCCTCTCCTCTCTCTCTCTCTCTGTAGACTCACCTAGTAACCTGTTACCAGAATCAGCCTCTCCTCTCCTGTCTCTCTCTCTGTAGACTCACCTAGTAACCTGTTACCAGAATCAGCCTCTCCTCTCCTGTCTCTCTCTCTGTAGACTCACCTAGTAACCTGTTACCAGAATCAGCCTCTCCTGTCTCTCTCTCTGTAGACTCACCTAGTAACCTGTTACCAGAATCAGCCTCTCCTCTCCTGTCTCTCTCTCTGTAGACTCACCTAGTAACCTGTTACCAGAATCAGCCTCTCCTCTCCTGTCTCTCTCTCTGTAGACTCACCTAGTAACCTGTTAACAGAATCAGCCTCTCCTCTCCTGTCTCTCTCTCTGTAGACTCACCTAGTAACCTGTTACCAGAATCAGCCTCTCCTCTCCTGTCTCTCTCTCTGTAGACTCACCTAGTAACCTGTTACCAGAATCAGCCTCTCCTCTCCTGTCTCTCTCTCTGTAGACTCACCTAGTAACCTGTTACCAGAATCAGCCTCTCCTCTCCTGTCTCTCTCTCTGTAGACTCACCTAGTAACCTGTTACCAGAATCAGCCTCTCCTGTCTCTCTCTCTGTAGACTCACCTAGTAACCTGTTACCAGAATCAGCCTCTCCTCTCCTGTCTCTCTCTCTCTGTAGACTCACCTAGTAACCTGTTACCAGAATCAGCCTCTCCTCTCC
>NW_025547000.1:7500-45000 GCF_905237065.1 Salmo salar | reverse complement strand
CCTCAACCTGACCCACACGCAGACACATAGGTACAGTACTACCATAACCTGTTCTGACCCCGACCTGACCCTAACCTCAACCTGACCCACACGCAGACACATAGGTACAGTACCAGCATAACCTGTTCTGACCCCGACCTGACCCTAACCTCAACCTGACCCACACGCAGACACATAGGTACAGTACTACCATAACCTGTTCTGACCCCGACCTGACCCTAACCTGACCCACACATGCAGACACATAGGTACAGTACTACCATAACCTGTTCTGACCCTGACCTGTCCCTAACCTGACCCACACGCAGACACATAGGTACAGTACTACCATAACCTGTTCTGACCCCGACCTGACCCTAACCTCAACCTGACCCACACGCAGACACATAGGTACAGTACTACCATAACCTGTTCTGACCCCGACCTGACCCTAACCTCAAACTGACCCACACGCAGACACATAGGTACAGTACTACCATAACCTGTTCTGACCCCGACCTGACCCTAACCTCAACCTGACCCACACGCAGACACATAGGTACAGTACTACCATAACCTGTTCTGACCCCGACCTGACCCTAACCTCAACCTGACCCACACGCAGACACATAGGTACAGTACTACCATAACCTAACCTGACCCCGACCTGACCCTAACCTCAACCTGACCCACACGCAGACACATAGGTACAGTACTACCATAACCTGTTCTGACCCCCGACCTGACCCTAACCTCAACCTGACCCACACGCAGACACATAGGTACAGTACTACCATAACCTAACCTGACCCTGACCTGACCCTAACCTCAACCTGACCCACACGCAGACACATAGGTACAGTACTACCATAACCTAACCTGACCCCGACCTGACCCTAACCTGACCCACACGCAGACACATAGGTACAGTACTACCATAACCTAACCTGAACTGACCGTAACCTCACCCAGACCCACACGCAGACACATAGGTACAGTACTACCATAACCTAACCTGACCCTGACCCTAACCTGACCCACACGCAGACACATAGGTACAGTACTACCATAACCTGTTCTGACCCCGACCTGACCCTAACCTCAACCTGACCAACACGCAGACACATAGGTACAGTACCACTATAACCTAACCTGACCCTGACCTGACCCTAACCTGACCCACACGCAGACACATAGGTACAGTACTACCATAACCTAACCTGACCCCGACCTGACCCTAACCTCAACCTGACCCCCACGCAGACACATAGGTACAGTACTACCATAACCTGTTCTGACCCCGACCTGACCCTAACCTCAACCTGACCCACACGCAGACACATAGGTACAGTACTACCATAACCTGTTCTGACCCCGACCTGACCCTAACCTCAACCTGACCCACACGCAGACACATAGGTACAGTACTACCATAACCTGTTCTGACCCCGACCTGACCCTAACCTGACCCACACGCAGACACATAGGTACAGTACTACCATAACCTGTTCTGACCCCGACCTGACCCTAACCTGACCCACACGCAGACACATAGGTACAGTACTACCATAACCTAACCTGACCTTGACCTGACCCTAACCTGACCCACACGCAGACACATAGGTACAGTACCACCATAACCTAACCTGACCCTGACCTGACCCTAACCTGACCCACACGCAGACACATAGGTACAGTACTACCATAACCTAACCTGACCCCGACCTGACCCTAACCTCAACCTGACCCACACGCAGACACATAGGTACAGTACTACCATAACCTGTTCTGACCCCGACCTGACCCTAACCTGACCCACACGCAGACACATAGGTACAGTACTACCATAACCTAACCTGACCCCGACCTGACCCTAACCTGACCCACACGCAGACACATAGGTACAGTACTACCATAACCTGTTCTGACCCCGACCTGACCCTAACCTCAACCTGACCCACACGCAGACACATAGGTACAGTACTACCATAACCTAACCTGACCTTGACCTGACCCTAACCTGACCCACATGCAGACACATAGGTACAGTACTACCATAACCTAACCTGACCTTGACCTGACCCTAACCTCAACCTGACCCACACGCAGACACATAGGTACAGTACTACCATAACCTGTTCTGACCCTGACCTGACCCTAACCTCAACCTGACCCACACGCAGACACATAGGTACAGTACTACCATAACCTGTTCTGACCCCGACCTGACCCTAACCTGACCCACACGCAGACACATAGGTACAGTACTACCATAACCTGTTCTGACCCCGACCTGACCCTAACCTGACCCACACGCAGACACATAGGTACAGTAACCTGATCCTGACCTTGACCTGACCCTAACCTGACCCTGACCCCAACCTGACCCCAACCTAACCTGACCCTGACCCTAACCTGACCCTAACCCGACCCTGACCCTAACCTGACCCTAACCTGACCCCAACCTCACCCTAACCCTGACCTGACCCCAACCTGACCCTAACCTGACCCCAACCTGACCCTAACCTGACCATGACCCTGACCCTAACCTGACCCCAACCTGACCCCGACCTGACCATAACCTGACCCCAACCTGACCCTAACCTGACCCCAACCTGACCCTAACCTGACCCTGACCCTAACCTGACCATAACCTGTCTCATGTTCCTCTCCCTCTCTCTCTGGTCTCTCTCAACCTTCCTCTTCCTCTCTCTGCTCTCTCTCTGGTCTCTCTCAACCTTCCTCTTCCTCCCTCTCTCTCTCAACCTTCCTCTTCCTCCCTCTCTCTCTCTGGTCTCTCTCAACCTTCCTCTTCCTCCCTCTCTCTCTCTGGTCTCTCTCAACCTTCCTCTTCCTCCCTCTCTCTCTCAACCTTCCTCTTCCTCCCTCCTTCTCTCTCTCTGGTCTCTCTCAACCTTCCTCTTCCTCTCTCTGCTCTCTCTCTGGTCTCTCTCAACCTTCCTCTTCCTCCCTCTCTCTCTCAACCTTCCTCTTCCTCCCTCTCTCTCTCTGGTCTCTCTCAACCTTCCTCTTCCTCCCTCTCTCTCTCTGGTCTCTCTCTGGTCTCTCTCAACCTTCCTCTTCCTCTCTCTCTCTGGTCTCTCTCACCCTTCCTCTTCCTCTCTCTCAACCTTCCTCTTCCTCCCTCTCTCTCTCTGGTCTCTCTCAACCTTCCTCTTCCTCCCTCTCTCTCTCTGGTCTCTCTCACCCTTCCTCTTCCTCTCTCTCAACCTTCCTCTTCCTCTCCCTCTCTCTCCAGGCCGGGGAGTGAGGTTGTACTACATCGGAGGAGAGGTGTTTGCAGAGTGTCTTAGTGACAGTGCCATCTTTGTCCAGAGTCCCAACTGTAATCAACGCTATGGCTGGCACCCTGCCACTGTCTGCAAGGTCCCTCCAGGTACACACACACACACACACACACACACACACACACACACACACACACACACACACACACACACACACACACACACACACACACACACACACACACACACACACACACGTTAACACGTTTTTATTTCCTGATGAACATGTCTCTTAACTATATTCCATGTGATTTCCACCAGGCTGTAACCTGAAGATATTCAATAACCAGGAGTTTGCAGCTCTGCTGGCCCAGTCAGTGAACCAGGGCTTTGAGGCTGTCTACCAGCTCACCAGGATGTGTACCATACGCATGAGCTTCGTCAAGGGCTGGGGCACTGAGTACAGGTAAAGGTTACCGACACACATACGTACCTTGAGGCTACAATACGTCGAGTTTCCTGGGGAAGCGGTGAAGTGCCGGGGAAGCTGAAGTGCCGGGGAAACTGAAGCGTTAGCCTACAGAAATTGGTTCAGTTATGGCCTAAAAAAAAAAAAATGTTAATATGGGCAGAATATTGTAGCCTGGGCCTATATAACTTTGTTCATATGGGCAGAATATTGTAGCCTGGGCCTATATAAATTGGTTAATAATATGGGCAGAATATTGTAGCCTTTGCCTATATAAATTAGTTCATATGGGCAGAATATTGTGCACTGAACCAAAATATAAATGCAACAATTTTCAAAGATTTTATTGAGTTAAAGTTCATATTAGAAAATCAATAAATTGAAATAAAATTCATTAGGTCCTGATCTATGAATTCCACATGACTGGGAATACAGATGTGTACAGTTGAAGTCGGAAGTTTACATACACCTGTCACACCTGTCAAAAGGAGAGGACCAAGGTGCAGCGTGTGTGTAGTTCCACATTTTATTTACTCTGTGAAACTATGCAATAACATCAAATAACTGAATAGACAAAAACAACAAACCGTGACGCAGAGAAACAAACACTACTCAAAAATAAATCACCCACAAAACCCAGGAAGAAAAACCCCTACTTAAGTATGATCTCCAATTAGAGGCAACGAGGACCAGCTGCCTCTATCTAATTGGAGATCATCCCAAACAAACCAACATAGAAATACAAAAACTAGAACCTAAGAACATAGAAATAGAACACATAGAATAACCCCCCCTCCTTGGTCAGGACGTGACAACACCTGAACCAAATACATTTAAATTCAGTTTTTCACAATTCCTGACATTTAATCCTAGTAAAAATTCCCTGTCTTAGGTCAGTTAGGATCACCACTTTATTTTAAGAATGTGAAATGTCAGAATAATAGTAGAGAGAATGATTTATTTCAGCTTTTATTTCTTTCATCACATTCCCAGTGGGTCAGAAGTTTACATACACTCAATTACTATTTGGTAGAATTGCCTTTAAATTGTTTAACTTGGGTCAAACAGTTTCGGGTAGCCTTCCACGAGCTTCCCATAATAAGTCGGGTGAATTTTGGCCCATTCCTCCTGGTAGAGCTGGTGTAACTGAGTCAGGTTTGTAGGACTATAACATGGACAATATTATTCTGATCAAGGTAGAGCGGCGCATGGCACATAGCAGAAATATCACTGAAATATTCAACTTCCTACACATCACCTTTCTATATTGAAACAGGCCTTTTTATAGGCTGTTGAAGAGCAAATGGATCAGTGTTCAGGCCAGTCATCTAGAACACCGACGTAGGATTCTGCAGTAATGAGCTGGTGTGAACGTCTGTGTTCATCCATTTCAGCCTGTTTTTGGGAGTCGAGCGAGAGTCGACTCCTTCGAGTCAAACAGGAGGAGTCTGAGTCGACTCCTTCGAGTCAAACCGCAGGAGTCTGAGTCGACTCCTTCCAGTCAAACAGGAGGAGTCTGAGTCGACTCCTTCGAGTCAAACAGGAGGAGTCTGAGTCGACTCCTTCGAGTCAAACAGGAGGAGTCTGAGTCGACTCCTTCGAGTCAAACCGCAGGAGTCTGAGTCGACTCCTTCGAGTCAAACCGCAGGAGTCTGAGTCGACTCCTTCGAGTCAAACCGCATGAGTCTGAGTCGACTCCTTCGAGTCAAACCGCAGCGAGTCAAACCGCAGGAGTCTGAGTCGACTCCTTCGAGTCAAACCGCAGGAGTCTGAGTCGACTCCTTCGAGTCAAACCGCGGGAGTCTGAATCGACTCCTTCGAGTCAAACCGCAGGAGTCTGAATCGACTCCAAGAATCCTGGAGTCGTGCACTACTAGAAGGAAAGAGGATACAGACAGGAAGAGTGTGTGTGTGTGTGTGTGTGTGTGTGTGTGTGTGTGTGTGTGTGTGTGGTCACTTTGCATGTGTGTGTACGGCGTGTGCACTCCGGGGCAGCGACAGACTTTGAGAGGAGGGAGAGAGAGAGAGAGAGAGAGAGAGAGAGTTGACTAACGGGGGAGGAATGTAGGAGGGACAGAGGTGATCGTGTTCAGACGGACACGAGCACACGGAAGGGGATTCCCACTGGACTCTCCCTGGCCTCACTGCCCCGAGTCACGTTTCAAACACACAAAACAGACTTAGCAGAACCACACAACACAGTTCCCGTGTGGCTCAGTTGGTAGAGCATGGTGTTTTGCAACGCCAGGTTTGTGGGTTCGATTCCCACGGGGGGACCAGTACGGAGAAGAAGAAAAAAAAAAAAATGTATGAAATGTATCCATTCACTACTGTAAGTCGCTCTGGATAAGAGCGTCTACTAAATGACTGTAAATGTAGGTAGAAAACTTTAACTTAGATTTGAGATGTAGGCTTAAACATCTGTTAAACAGACATGAGATTCCACTTTCTCTCGATAAAAAATCATTTGATTTATGAAATGTTATTGATTCAAGTCGGTGTTGTTGAAATATGTTATTTGTAATGTTTACTAGCTAGTGATAAACCAGGTTTGCTGTGCTGGTTGTTTTATAAACTCCCTCTCCCTCCTCCTCCTCCTCCTCCTCCTCCCCCCCAGGCGACAGACCGTAACCAGCACCCCTTGTTGGATTGAGCTGCACCTCAACGGCCCCCTCCAGTGGCTGGATAAAGTACTGACGCAGATGGGTTCCCCCAGCATCCGCTGCTCTAGTGTCTCCTAAATACACGCAGACAGAACAGTCATTCTGGAGAAAAATACCTTTTCTCTCATGGCTAACTTACTAGGAAGTTTGAAAAGACAGGCTGAGCTCGACTTGACTGACCTGCTCTTTGAAAAGCCGACGTCAAGCAACTTGGATGCAGTGAGCAGTGTTGCAGTAATATCATGTCAAAACTAATGTGGCGATACACAAAGCAACTCAAAGAAGGGCCAGAAGTATACAGAATGGTGTACATTTATCATCTATTATCATATATATGTTATCTTATATATTATCTTATATATTTAATATATTTTCATCTCGTCTATTTTTAGCGTTTTTATCTATTTTCATCTGTTTTCGTAATTGAATGGTGTATTTTAATCCAGATTATGGTCTATTTTAATCCAGATTATGGTCTATTTTAATCCAGATAGTGGTCTATTTTAATCCAGATTATGGTCTATTTTAATCCAGATTATGGTCTATTTTAATCCAGATTATGGTCTATTTTAATCCAGATAATGGTCTATTTTAATCCAGATAGTGGTCTATTTTAATCCAGATAGTGGTCTATTTTAATCCAGATAGTGGTCTATTTTAATCCAGATAGTGGTCTATTTTAATCCAGATAATGGTCTATTTTAATCCAGATAGTGGTCTATTTTAATCCAGATAGTGGTCTATTTTAATCCAGATTATGGTCTATTTTAATACAGATTATGGTCTATTTTAATCCAGATAGTGGTCTATTTTAATCCAGATTATGGTCTATTTCAATCCAGATTATGGTCTATTGTAATACAAATAATGTTTTTTTTTTTTTTAAATACAGATGTTTTTTTTATAATACAAATAATAGTCTATTTCAATACAGATAATGGTCTTAATAAAGATTCTGATCTATTTTAATCTAAAGGTATAAATGCTGGCCGCTCTAGAGGTGTATTTCTGTGAAGATTGTTATTGGTTTGATTATGGTTACTGGGTCTTCTCCCTCTCTCCTCCTAGTACAGGGGTATCATTATGGTTACTGGGTCTTCTCCCTCTCTCCTCCTAGTACAGGGGTATCATTATGGTTACTGGGTCTTCTCCCTCTCTCCTCCTAGTACAGGGGTATCATTATGGTTACTGGGTCTTCTCCCTCTCTCCTCCTAGTACAGGGGTATCATTATGGTTACTGGGTCTTCTCCCCCTCTCTCCTCCTAGTACAGGGGTATCATTATGGTTACTGGGTCTTCTCCCCTCTCTCCTCCTAGTACAGGGGTATCATTATGGTTACTGGGTCTTCTCCCCTCTCTCCTCCTAGTACAGTGGTATCATTATGGTTACTGGGTCTTCTCCCCCTCTCCTCCTAGTACAGGGGTATCATTATGGTTACTGGGTCTTCTCCCTCTCTCCTCCTAGTACAGGGGTATCATTATGGTTACTGGGTCTTCTCTCTCCTCCTAGTACAGGGGTATCATTATGGTTACTGGGTCTTCTCCCTCTCTCCTCCCAGTACAGAGGTATCATTATGGTTACTGGGTCTTCTCCCCCTCTCCTCCTAGTACAGGGGTATCATTATGGTTACTGGGTCTTCTCCCTCTCTCCTCCTAGTACAGGGGTATCATTATGGTTACTGGGTCTTCTCCCTCTCTCCTCCTAGTACAGGGGTATCATTATGGTTACTGGGTCTTCTCTCTCCTCCTAGTACAGGGGTATCATTATGGTTACTGGGTCTTCTCCCCTCTCCTCCTAGTACAGGGGTATCATTATGGTTACTGGGTCTTCTCCCCCTCTCTCCTCCTAGTACAGGGGTATCATTATGGTTACTGGGTCTTCTCCCCCTCTCCTCCTAGTACAGGGGTATCATTATGGTTACTGGGTCTTCTCCCCCTCTCTCCTCCTAGTACAGGGGTATCATTATGGTTACTGGGTCTTCTCCCTCTCTCCTCCTAGTACAGGGGTATCATTATGGTTACTGGGTCTTCTCCCCTCTCTCCTCCTAGTACAGGGGTATCATTATGGTTACTGGGTCTTCTCCCCCTCTCCTCCTAGTACAGGGGTATCATTATGGTTACTGGGTCTTCTCCCCCTCTCTCCTCCTAGTACAGGGGTATCATTATGGTTACTGGGTCTTCTCCCTCTCTCCTCCTAGTACAGGGGTATCATTATGGTTACTGGGTCTTCTCCCCTCTCTCCTCCTAGTACAGGGGTATCATTATGGTTACTGGGTCTTCTCCCCCTCTCCTCCTAGTACAGGGGTATCATTATGGTTACTGGGTCTTCTCCCCCTCTCCTCCTAGTACAGGGGTATCATTATGGTTACTGGGTCTTCTCCCTCTCTCCTCCTAGTACAGGGGTATCATTATGGTTACTGGGTCTTCTCCCCCTCTCCTCCTAGTACAGGGGTATCATTATGGTTACTGGGTCTTCTCCCTCTCTCCTCCTAGTACAGGGGTATCATTATGGTTACTGGGTCTTCTCCCTCTCTCCTCCTAGTACAGGGGTATCATTATGGTTACTGGGTCTTCTCCCTCTCTCCTCCTAGTACAGGGGTATCATTATGGTTACTGGGTCTTCTCTCTCCTCCTAGTACAGGGGTATCATTATGGTTACTGGGTCTTCTCTCTCCTCCCAGTACAGGGGTATCATTATGGTTACTGGGTCTTCTCCCTCTCTCCTCCTAGTACAGGGGTATCATTATGGTTACTGGGTCTTCTCTCTCCTCCTAGTACAGGGGTATCATTATGGTTACTGGGTCTTCTCCCTCTCTCCTCCTAGTACAGGGGTATCATTATGGTTACTGGGTCTTCTCCCCCTCTCTCCTCCTAGTACAGGGGTATCATTATGGTTACTGGGTCTTCTCCCTCTCTCCTCCTAGTACAGGGGTATCATTATGGTTACTGGGTCTTCTCTCTCCTCCCAGTACAGGGGTATCATTATGGTTACTGGGTCTTCTCCCTCTCTCCTCCTAGTACAGGGGTATCATTATGGTTACTGGGTCTTCTCCCCCTCTCTCCTCCTAGTACAGGGGTATCATTATGGTTACTGGGTCTTCTCCCCCTCTCTCCTCCTAGTAGAGGGGTATCATTATGGTTACTGGGTCTTCTCCCCTCTCCTCCTAGTACAGGGGTATCATTATGGTTACTGGGTCTTCTCCCTCTCTCCTCCTAGTACAGGGGTATCATTATGGTTACTGGGTCTTCTCCCTCTCTCCTCCTAGTACAGGGGTATCATTATGGTTACTGGGTCTTCTCCCTCTCTCCTCCTAGTACAGGGGTATCATTATGGTTACTGGGTCTTCTCCCCTCTCTCCTCCTAGTAGAGGGGTATCATTATGGTTACTGGGTCTTCTCCCCTCTCCTCCTAGTACAGGGGTATCATTATGGTTACTGGGTCTTCTCCCTCTCTCCTCCTAGTACAGGGGTATCATTATGGTTACTGGGTCTTCTCCCCTCTCTCCTCCTAGTACAGGGGTATCATTATGGTTACTGGGTCTTCTCCCCTCTCTCCTCCTAGTACAGGGGTATCATTATGGTTACTGGGTCTTCTCCCTCTCTCCTCCTAGTACAGGGGTATCATTATGGTTACTGGGTCTTCTCCCCCTCTCCTCCTAGTACAGGGGTATCATTATGGTTACTGGGTCTTCTCCCCCTCTCCTCCTAGTACAGGGGTATCATTATGGTTACTGGGTCTTCTCCCCCTCTCCTCCTAGTACAGGGGTATCATTATGGTTACTGGGTCTTCTCCCTCTCTCCTCCTAGTACAGGGGTATCATTATGGTTACTGGGTCTTCTCCCTCTCTCCTCCCAGTACAGGGGTATCATTATGGTTACTGGGTCTTCTCCCTCTCTCCTCCTAGTACAGGGGTATCATTATGGTTACTGGGTCTTCTCCCTCTCTCCTCCTAGTACAGGGGTATCATTATGGTTCATTGCTATGCAGATGACACACAATTAATCTTCTCCTTTCCCCCTTCTGACAACCAGGTGGCGAATCGCATCTCTGCATGTCTGTCAGACATATCAGTGTGGATGACGGATCACCAGCTCAAGCTGAACCTCGGCAAGACGGAGCTGCTCTTCCTCCCGGGGAAGGACTGCCCGTTCCATGATCTCGCCATCACGGTTGACAACTCCCTTGTGTCCTCCTCCCAGAGTGCTAAGAGCCTTGGCGTGACCCTGGACAACACCCTGTCGTTCTCCACCAACATCAAGGCGGTGACCCGATCCTGTAGGTTCATGCTCTACAACATTCGCAGAGTACGATCCTGCCTCACACAGGAAGCGGCGCAGGTCCTAATCCAGGCACTTGTCATCTCCCGTCTGGATTATTGCAACTCGCTGTTGGCTGGGCTCCCTGCCTGTGCCATTAAACCCCTACAACTCATCCAGAACGCCGCAGCCCGTCTGGTGTTCAACCTTCCCAAGTTCTCTCACGTCACCCCGCTCCTCCGCTCTCTCCACTGGCTTCCAGTTGAAGCTCGCATCTGCTACAAGACCATGGTGCTTGCCTACGGAGCTGTGAGGGGAACGGCACCTCCGTACCTTCAGGCTCTGATCAGGCCCTACACCCAAACAAGGGCACTGCGTTCATCCACCTCTGGCCTGCTCGCCTCCCTACCTCTGCGGAAGCACAGTTCCCACTCAGCCCAGTCAAAACTGTTCGCTGCTCTGGCACCCCAATGGTGGAACAAGCTCCCTCACGACGCCAGGACAGCGGAGTCAATCACCACCTTCCGGAGTCACCTGAAACCCCACCTCTTTAAGGAATACCTGGGATAGGATAAAGTAATCCTTCTAACCCCCCCCCTTAAAATATTTAGATGCACTATTGTAAAGTGGTTGTTCCACTGGATATTATAAGGTGAATGCACCAATTTGTAAGTCGCTCTGGATAAGAGCGTCTGCTAAATGACTTAAATGTAAATGTAAATGGTTACTGGGTCTTCTCTCTCCTCCTAGTACAGGGGTATCATTATGGTTACTGGGTCTTCTCCCTCTCTCCTCCTAGTACAGGGGTATCATTATGGTTACTGGGTCTTCTCCCTCTCTCCTCCTAGTACAGGGGTATCATTATGGTTACTGGGTCTTCTCTCTCCTCCTAGTACAGGGGTATCATTATGGTTACTGGGTCTTCTCTCTCCTCCTAGTACAGGGGTATCATTATGGTTACTGGGTCTTCTCCCTCTCTCCTCCTAGTACAGGGGTATCATTATGGTTACTGGGTCTTCTCTCTCCTCCTAGTACAGGGGTATCATTATGGTTACTGGGTCTTCTCTCTCCTCCTAGTACAGGGGTATCATTATGGTTACTGGGTCTTCTCCCCCTCTCTCCTCCTAGTACAGGGGTATCATTATGGTTACTGGGTCTTCTCCCTCTCTCCTCCTAGTACAGGGGTATCATTATGGTTACTGGGTCTTCTCCCTCTCTCCTCCTAGTACAGGGGTATCATTATGGTTACTGGGTCTTCTCCCCCTCTCCTCCTAGTACAGGGGTATCATTATGGTTACTGGGTCTTCTCCCCCTCTCCTCCTAGTACAGGGGTATCATTATGGTTACTGGGTCTTCTCCCTCTCTCCTCCTAGTACAGGGGTATCATTATGGTTACTGGGTCTTCTCCCCTCTCTCCTCCTAGTACAGGGGTATCATTATGGTTACTGGGTCTTCTCCCCCTCTCTCCTCCTAGTACAGGGGTATCATTATGGTTACTGGGTCTTCTCCCTCTCTCCTCCTAGTACAGGGGTATCATTATGGTTACTGGGTCTTCTCTCTCCTCCTAGTACAGGGGTATCATTATGGTTACTGGGTCTTCTCCCCTCTCTCCTCCTAGTACAGGGGTATCATTATGGTTACTGGGTCTTCTCTCTCCTCCTAGTACAGGGGTATCATTATGGTTACTGGGTCTTCTCCCCCTCTCTCCTCCTAGTACAGGGGTATCATTATGGTTACTGGGTCTTCTCCCTCTCCTCCTAGTACAGGGGTATCATTATGGTTACTGGGTCTTCTCCCTCTCTCTTCCTAGTACAGGGGTATCATTATGGTTACTGGGTCTTCTCCCCCTCTCTCCTCCTAGTACAGGGGTATCATTATGGTTACTGGGTCTTCTCCCTCTCTCCTCCTAGTACAGGGGTATCATTATGGTTACTGGGTCTTCTCCCCTCTCTCCTCCTAGTAGAGGGGTATCATTATGGTTACTGGGTCTTCTCCCCCCCTCTCCTCCTAGTACAGGGGTATCATTATGGTTACTGGGTCTTCTCCCTCTCTCCTCCTAGTACAGGGGTATCATTATGGTTACTGGGTCTTCTCCCTCTCTCCTCCTAGTACAGGGGTATCATTATGGTTACTGGGTCTTCTCCCTCTCTCCTCCTAGTACAGGTGTATCATTATGGTTACTGGGTCTTCTCCCTCTCTCCTCCTAGTACAGGGGTATCATTATGGTTACTGGGTCTTCTCCCCTCTCTCCTCCTAGTACAGGGGTATCATTATGGTTACTGGGTCTTCTCCCCTCTCTCCTCCTAGTACAGGGGTATCATTATGGTTACTGGGTCTTCTCCCCCTCTCCTCCTAGTACAGGGGTATCATTATGGTTACTGGGTCTTCTCTCTCCTCCTAGTACAGGGGTATCATTATGGTTACTGGGTCTTCTCCCCCTCTCTCCTCCTAGTACAGGGGTATCATTATGGTTACTGGGTCTTCTCCCTCTCTCCTCCTAGTACAGGGGTATCATTATGGTTACTGGGTCTTCTCTCTCCTCCTAGTACAGGGGTATCATTATGGTTACTGGGTCTTCTCCCCCTCTCTCCTCCTAGTACAGGGGTATCATTATGGTTACTGGGTCTTCTCCCCCTCTCCTCCTAGTACAGGGGTATCATTAGGGTTACTGGGTCTTCTCCCTCTCTCCTCCTAGTACAGGGGTATCATTATGGTTACTGGGTCTTCTCCCCTCTCTCCTCCTAGTACAGGGGGTATCATTATGGTTACTGGGTCTTCTCCCCCTCTCCTCCTAGTACAGGGGTATCATTATGGTTACTGGGTCTTCTCCCTCTCTCCTCCTAGTACAGGGGTATCATTATGGTTACTGGGTCTTCTCCCTCTCTCCTCCTAGTACAGGGGTATCATTATGGTTACTGGGTCTTCTCCCCCTCTCCCAGTACAGGGGTATCATTATGGTTACTGGGTCTTCTCCCCCTCTCTCCTCCTAGTACAGGGGTATCATTATGGTTACTGGGTCTTCTCCCCCTCTCTTCCTAGTACAGGGGTATCATTATGGTTACTGGGTCTTCTCCCCCTCTCTCCCAGTACAGGGGTATCATTATGGTTACTGGGTCTTCTCCCCCTCTCCTCCTAGTACAGGGGTATCATTATGGTTACTGGGTCTTCTCCCCCTCTCTCCCAGTACAGGGGTGTCATTTACAGCTGGTTTCCCAGATTAAGTCTGCTTCGAGGTGAAGTTTCCCCCTAGTCCTGGGTGATTTGTTTCGGTATTCCATGGAGCATGCTTTCAAATCCAGGAAGAGGTTTAATGTGAGGTCAGGGAACCTGGCTCGTTTTAGAGTTAGGAACATGTTCCAGAGGTTCCGGGTCCATTTCTGAGCGGTTCTATCGTGTACATAACAGTAGTGTTATGGTTGGTTCTCTCCAGAAGGAGAATAGAGAAATAGTTTGAGCTAATTAATGTCTTAGTATCGGTACTTATTTCCCCTCTGAAACTGATGCTTATTTTTGTCAAAGTAAAAATAAAATTCTCTCTTATTGTCATATAAAATGTTTACGGTTTGTTTTTGTGTGAGAGAGTATGTATTACTGTATTCATCTGTTTTGTTATCCATAATCTTTTTAATAAAAATAATTTTTAAAAAATCCACGATTTTTGTTTTTGCTTACTGTCTAGATGAGTGATCCACACCAAAAGCCTTAGAAGACTTTATTCATAGAAAGCACATGAACATCTACATTAAAATAACGTTAGTCACAAACTTAGTGTGGGTCTGGTCCTACACTGTCTCACCGATTGTCTTAATTTAGGTCTGTACTCAGTCTGTAAAGCCACAGCGATAGATTCCACCGTAATCGTTTCCCATTGCCGTCGACATCAGCAGTGTTTAACCGTGAATGCACATCTCCACTAAAGCAGGAACGTTACCTTTAAAATTTCAATCACGCTGTAAAACATACATTTACACAATGCAGATTGAACGGACCCTTAGGCAGGATGTTGGAGAATATGTCCAAGTTTATTTTCACTTCCTGGATGGGGGGGGGGAAGCAGGATGTTGGAGAATATGTCCAAGTTTATTTTCACTTCCTGGATGGGGAGGAACCAGGATGTTGGAGAATATGTCCAAGTTTATTTTCACTTCCTGGATGGGGGGAGGAAGCAGGATGTTGACGAATTTGCCCAAGTTTATTTTCACTTCCTGGATGGGGAGGAAGCAGGATGTTGGAGAATATGCCCAAGTTTATTTTCACTTCCTGGATGGGGAGGAAGCAGGATGTTGGAGAATATGTCCAAGTTTATTTTCACTTCCTGGATGGGGGGGAGGAAGCAGGATGTTGGAGAATATGTCCAAGTTTATTTTCACTTCCTGGATGGGGGGGAGGGGATTGGGATGTTGAAGAATATGTCCAAGTTTATTTTCACTTCCTGGATGGGGGGGGGCAGGTTGTTGGAGAATATGCCCAAGTTTATTTTCACTTCCTGGATGGGGGAAGGAAGCAGGATATTGGAGAATATGCCCAAGGTTATTTTCACTTCCTGGATGGGGGGGGGAAGCAGGATGTTGGAGAATATGCCCAAGTTTATTTTCACTTCCTGGATGGGGGAAGGAAGCAGGATATTGGAGAATATGACCAAGTTTATTTTCACTTCCTGGATGGGGAGGGAGGAAGCAGGATATTGGAGAATATGCCCAAGTTTATTTTCACTTCCTGGATTGGGGGGGGAGGGGAGCAGGATGTTGGAGAATATGCCCAAGTTTATTTTCACTTCCTGGATGGGGGGGAGGAAGCAGGATGTTGGAGAATATGCTCAAGTTTATTTTCACTTCCTGGATGGGGGGGGAGCAGGATGTTGGAGAATATGCTCAAGTTTATTTTCACTTCCTGGATGGGGGGGGGCAGGCTGTTGGAGAATATGTCCAAGTTTATTTTCACTTCCTGGATGGGGGGGAGGGGAGCAGGATGTTGGAGAATATGCCCAAGTTTATTTTCACTTCCTGGATGGGGGAGGGAAGCAGGATGTTGGAGAATATGCCCAAGTTTATTTTCACTTCCTGGATGGGGAGGAAGCAGGATGTTGGAGAATATGCTCAAGTTTATTTTCACTTCCTGGATGGGGGGGGGCAGGCTGTTGGAGAATATGCCCAAGTTTATTTTCACTTCCTGGATGGGGGGGAGGGGAGCAGGATGTTGGAGAATATGCCCAAGTTTATTTTCACTTCCTGGATGGGGGAGGGAAGCAGGATGTTGGAGAATATGCCCAAGTTTATTTTCACTTCCTGGATGGGGAGGAAGCAGGATGTTGGAGAATATGCCCAAGTTTATTTTCACTTCCTGGATGGGGAGGGGAAGCAGGATGTTGGAGAATATGCCCAAGTTTATTTTCACTTCCTGGATGGGGAGGAAGCAGGATGTTGGAGAATATGTCCAAGTTTATTTTCACTTCCTGGATGGGGGGAGGAAGCAGGATGTTGGAGAATATGTCCAAGTTTATTTTCACTTCCTGGATGGGGGAGGGGATCAGGATGTTGAAGAATATGTCCAAGTTTATTTTCACTTCCTGGATGGGGGGGAGGAAGCAGGATGTTGGAGAATATGCTCAAGTTTATTTTCACTTCCTGGATGGGGGGGGGGGCAGGATGTTGGAGAATATGCCCAAGTTTATTTTCACTTCCTGGATGGGGGGGGGGTGGGCAGGATGTTGGAGAATATGCTCAAGTTTATTTTCACTTCTTGGATTGGGGGGGAGCAGGATGTTGGAGAATATGCCCAAGTTTATTTTCACTTCCTGGATGGGGGGAGGAAGCAGGATGTTGGAGAATATGCTCAAGTTTATTTTCACTTCCTGGATGGGGGGGGGGGCAGGATGTTGGAGAATATGCCCAAGTTTATTCTCACTTCCTGGATGGGGGGGAGGGGAGCAGGATGTTGGAGAATATGCCCAAGTTTATTTTCACTTCCTGGATGGGGAGGAAGCAGGATGTTGGAGAATATGCCCAAGTTTATTTTCACTTCCTGGATGGGGGGGAGGGGAGCAGGATGTTGGAGAATATGCCCAAGTTTATTTTCACTTCCTGGATGGGGAGGAAGCAGGATATTGGAGAATATGTCCAAGTTTATTTTCACTTCCTGGATGGGGGGGGAAGCAGGATGTTGGAGAATATGCCCAAGTTTATTTTCACTTCCTGGATGGGGGGGGGGGGCAGGTTGTTGAAGATTATGCCCAAGTTTATTTTCACTTCCTGGATGGGGGAAGGAAGCAGGATGTTGGAGAATATGTCCAAGTTTATTTTCACTTCCTGGATGGGGTGACGGACGGTATCCAAATGCTAAATTAATAATTTCCAGTGATTTGGTGCCACTTGTCTAATAAAATACAAAACACGCACCAGTTAATTCATTGATTTATTCTTTAATCAGACAAATAAAGTGTAATTGTAATGTCTTACTAATGATTACATTAAAAAGGCACATCACTTGAATTTGTAGATTTTTTTTAAAAACTTTTCTACAAGGTGACTGTGGAACCCAGAACAGCATTAGGACGATCAGACAAAAGGACAAAACACAACACAATCCATATTTCACAGCAGTGGTTTCCAACCTCTCCTCGGGGACCCCCCTCCAGCCGTTCCAACCTCTCCTCGGGGACCCCCCTCCAGCCGTTCCAACCTCTCCTCGGGGACCCCCCTCCCCCTCCAGCCGTTCCAACCTCTCCTCGGGGACCCCCCTCCCCCTCCAGCCGTTCCAACCTCTCCTCGGGGACCCCCCTCCCCCTCCAGCCGTTCCAACCTCTCCTCGGGGACCCCCTCCCCCCTCCAGCCGTTCCAACCTCTCCTCGGGGACCCCCCTCCCCCTCCAGCTGTTCCAAACCTCTCCTCGGGGACCCCCCTTCCCCTCCAGCCGTTCCAACCTCTCCTCGGGGACCCCCCTCCCCCCTCCAGCCGTTCCATGCATGTGATCTATTCCAGAGCTAAACACCTGGATTCAACTTGTCAACTAATTTTAAAAAACAAAATTGTGAAATGTCTGAGGGGTCCCAGAGGAAAGGTTTGGTAACTAGTGTTCTACGTTATCTTTAACCTTGTCGCATCACTCATCACGGACCGGTTCACACAGTCCAAGGACTCACACAGGAGAAGAGGGATCAGTTCGATCAGCCTTCACATCACTCATCACGGACCGGTTCACACAGTCCAAGGACTCACACAGGAGAAGAGTGATCAGTTCGATCAGCCTTCACATCACTCATCACGGACCGGTTCACACAGTCCAAGGACTCACACAGGAGAAGAGTGATCAGTTCGATCAGCCTTCACATCACTCATCACGGACCGGTTCACACAGTCCAAGGACTCACACAGGAGAAGAGGGATCAGTTCGATCAGCCTTCACATCACTCATCATGGCATTTATACCATTTTTATATTGATAAATGGTGTTCCATTTGTTTGACTATATATATATAAATAATATCAACTATTTAAAAATGGTGGTTTTAAATTGTGTATAATTTTATTTTCTGTATTGTTCCCCAGGGCACATTTGCAAATGAAACCTAGGTTTTTTTTAAAACCAGGGGAAAAAAAAAAACGTATAAACACCAAACCTTGACTCCCAATTAAACAGCCTTTCACTGTACACAGTCTTTTCAGTGGCTCTCTTCCTTAACGTGGACAGACTGGGCACTCACCAGCTTTTACTAGCCTGGTCCGAGATGTCTGTCCGGACTTGCCAACTCCTACAGTATGTTCATCGGGTTGGGAAGATGGTTACTAAAACAGATCTGGGACCATATAATAAAAAAAATTGAATGTGGAAGAGACAAACTAATAATTGATAATATGATGATAAGCACTCTCCTCTCTTCAACCTGGCCAGAGTCTCTCCCAGTCTCTACTCCATCGTCCACAGTTCCTGAGTTAGGAGCAGACCAGACCCAGTAACCAGGCGTATATTCATTAGTCTAACACCGTAGAGAAACATTATACAACATGAAATGTTTTGCAACAAAAACAACTAAAAAGTTTATATTGTTCTGTTTGCTTCCTAGTGGGGTGGGGAGGAGCCCCCGGGTGGGTGGGGAGGAGCCCCCGGGTGGGTGGGGAGGAGCCCCCGGGTGGGTGGGGAGGACTCGGGGGACAGGGTGGGGAGGACTCGGGGGACAGGGTGGAGAGGACTCGGGGGACAGGAAGGAGAGGACTCGGGGGACAGGAAGGAGAGGACTCGGGGACAGGAAGGAGAGGACTCGGGGGACAGGAAGGAGAGGACTCGGGGGGACAGGGGTGGGGAGGACTCGGGGGACAGGAAGGAGAGGACTCGGGGGACAGGAAGGAGAGGACTCGGGGGACAGGAAGGAGAGGACTCGGGGGACAGGAAGGAGAGGACTCGGGGGACAGGAAGGAGAGGACTCGGGGGACAGGAAGGAGAGGACTCGGGGGACAGGGGTGGGGAGGACTCGGGGGACAGGAAGGAGAGGACTCGGGGGACAGGAAGGAGAGGACTCGGGGGACAGGAAGGAGAGGACTCGGGGGACAGGAAGGAGAGGACTCGGGGGACAGGAAGGAGAGGACTCGGGGGACAGGAAGGAGAGGACTCGGGGGACAGGAAGGAGAGGACTCGGGGGACAGGAAGGAGAGGACTCGGGGGACAGGAAGGAGAGGACTCGGGGGACAGGAAGGAAGAGTGTGGCTCCTCAGTCTCCCTTTAACTCTCTTCCCCCGACGACAGACCTTCTATCTCATCTTGGTCTCCTCCGATGGCTGTCCAAAATGCCTTGGCAACCTGCAAAACGAGAAATCAGGTACACTTTTAGACATTTGGCCTCAAAATCACCATTATGCAGAAGACAAGAGGACATCCATTACAGGGTTTATTAGTCCTGGTCCTCCCCCAGGACAGGATGAGGAAAGACGACATTCACAGAACCAAGTATGAATAAAATGTGATTGAAAAAAAAACATTTTAAAATGTTGTGTTTAGAGATGAAGCTACCTTCTCAGCATGAAGTTTCCTCTGTTCAGGAGGTAACCATGACGCTTTATCTGCAGAGTGAAAAACAGACAGTCATCTCAAAGGGTGCCAGTAGTGCACCAGGTAGGGAATAGGGTGCCAGTAGTGCGCCAGGTAGGGAATAGGGTGCCAGTAGAGCGCCAGGTAGGGAATAGGGTGCCAGTAGTGCACCATCTAGGGAACAGGGTGCCAGTAGTGCACTAGGTAGGGAATAGGGTGCCAGTAGTGCGCCAGGTAGGGAATAGGGTGCCAGTAGTGCGCCAGGTAGGGAATAGGGTGCCAGTAGTGCACCATCTAGGGAACAGGGTGCCAGTAGTGCACTAGGTAGGGAATAGGGTGCCAGTAGAGCACTAGGTAGAGAATAGGGTGCCAGTAGTGCACCAGGTAGGGAATAGGGTGCCAGTAGTGCACCAGGTAGGGAATAGGGTGCCAGTAGAGCACCAGGTAGGGAATAGGGTGCCAGTAGTGCACCAGGTAGGGAATAGGGTGCCAGTAGTGCACCAGGTAGGGAATAGGGTGCCAGTAGTGCACCAGGTAGGGAATAGGGTGCCAGTAGTGCACCAGGTAGGGAATAGGGTGCCAGTAGTGCACCAGGTAGGGAATAGGGTGCCAGTAGTGCACCAGGTAGGGAATAGGGTGCCAGTAGTGCACCAGGTAGGGAATAGGGTGCCAGTAGTGCACCATCTAGGGAATAGGGTGCCAGTAGTGCACCAGGTAGGGAATAGGGTGCCAGTAATGCACCATCTAGGGAATAGGGTGCCAGTAGAGCACCAGGTAGGGAATAGGGTGCCAGTAGAGCACTAGGTAGGGAATAGGGTGCCAGTAGAGCACTAGGTAGGGAATAGGGTGCCAGTAGAGCACTAGGTAGGGAATAGGGTGCCAGTAGAGCACTAGGTAGGGAATAGGGTGCCAGTAGTGCACTAGGTAGGGAATAGGGTGCCAGTAGAGCACTAGGTAGGGAATAGGGTGCCAGTAGAGCACTAGGTAGGGAATAGGGTGCCAGTAGTGCACTAGGTAGGGAATAGGGTGCCAGTAGAGCACTAGGTAGGGAATAGGGTGCCAGTAGTGCACTAGGTAGGGAATAGGGTGCCAGTAGAGCACTAGGTAGAGAATAGGGTGCCAGTAGAGCACTAGGTAGGGAATAGGGTGCCAGTAGTGCACTAGGTAGGGAATAGGGTGCCAGTAGTGCACTAGGTAGGGAATAGGGTGCCAGTAGAGCACTAGGTAGGGAATAGGGTGCCAGTAGTGCACTAGGTAGGGAATAGGGTGCCAGTAGAGCACTAGGTAGGGAATAGGGTGCCAGTAGAGCACTAGGTAGGGAATAGGGTGCCAGTAGTGCACTAGGTAGGGAATAGGGTGCCAGTAGAGCACTAGGTAGGGAATAGGGTGCCAGTAGTGCACTAGGTAGGGAATAGGGTGCCAGTAGTGCACTAGGTAGGGAATAGGGTGCCAGTAGTGCACTAGGTAGGGAATAGGGTGCCAGTAGTGCACTAGGTAGGGAATAGGGTGCCAGTAGTGCACTAGGTAGGGAATAGGGTGCCAGTAGAGCACTAGGTAGGGAATAGGGTGCCAGTAGTGCACCATCTAGGGAATAGGGTGCCAGTAGTGCACTAGGTAGGGAACAGGGTGCCAGTAGTGCACCATCTAGGGAATAGGGTGCCAGTAGTGCACCATCTAGGGAATAGGGTGCCAGTAGTGCACCATCTAGGGAATAGGGTGCCAGTAGTGCACTAGGTAGGGAACAGGGTGCCAGTAGTGCACCATCTAGGGAATAGGGTGCCAGTAATGCACCATCTAGGGAATAGGGTGCCAGTAATGCACCATCTAGGGAACAGGGTGCCAGTAGTGCACCATCTAGGGAATAGGGTGCCAGTAGTGACGCAGTCCTAGTGTCTCCTGCCAGGTACCTTTCATCTCCTTCAGTTTGGTGAAGAGGCGTTCGAAGTTCTCCACGTCCGCGTCGCCAGCGGTCAGGTTAGCCAGCTCCTGAATGTCCAAGTCAAGCATCGGATCTACAAACAGAAAACACGTACTGACGCTCGGCTTCGATTCCCGCTGCCTCCTTCCCATAAAGAAAAACGCACGCATGACTATTGTAAGTCGCTTCGGATAAAAGCGTCGGCTAAATGATCCTTCTAATATGCTTCAGATTCTATACATTTAAATGGTTTAAAAATGGCCACTCGTCTTTATACTCAGACTCTATCATGGCGTATAATGTTTATAGTCTCAGATTGTGAAGAGTTGCCCCAAAAGGGTTTCTTTCAAATGGATTAATACATAACGTACTGTTAGACTGTAACAATGGTGCTAACCTCAAGCCTACGGAACCAGATGCTATGACAGAATCAGATCCCAGTCCACTTACCGACCCAGTCCACTTACCGACCGGGCCGACGGTCGACCAGCCACCGCCCGACCGGGCTGATATGGGCTTTTAGAGAGGCGTTTTGCTTCCTCTCCCCTAGCTATCTCCAGATGAATACACTAAGTCTCTCTGTTTAATAGTGTCTGTTATGATAAATGCACTAACTAAATCTCTCTGGATAATAGTGTCTGTTATGATAAATACACTAACTGTAAATCTCTCTGTTTAACAGTGTCTGTTATGATAAATACACTAACTGTAAATCTCTCTGTTTAACCTGTAAGGGCTAGGGGGCAGTATTGACACGGCTGGATAAAAAAACATACCCAATTTAATCTGGTTACCACTCCTACCCAGTAACTAGAATATGCATATACTTATTACATATGGATAGAAAACACCCTCAATTTTCTAAAACTGTTTGAATGGTGTCTGTGAGTATAACAGAACTCATTTGGCAGGCCAAAACCTGAGAGATTCCTTTACAGGAAGTGGATACCTGATGTGTTGTATTACCTTTAAACCTATGCCATTGAAAAACACAGGGGCTGAGGAATATTTTGGCACTTCCTATTGCTTCCACTAGATGTCACCAGCCTTTACAAAGTGTTTTGAGTCTTCTGGAGGGAGATCTGACCGAACAAGAGCCATGGAACGATGATGTCCCATTAGACACCTGGCGCGAGTTCATGTTGGGTACCGTCGTTCCAATACGTTATAAAAGAGAATGCATTCGTCCACCTTGAATATTATTCATGTTCTGGTTAAAAAGGCCCTAATGATTTATGCTATACAACGTTTGACATGTTTGAACGAACGTAAATATATTTTTTCCCTCGTTCATGACGAGAAGTCCGGCTGGCTTAGATCATGTGCTAACAAGACGGAGATTTTTGGACATAAATGATGAGCTTTTTTGAACAAAACTACATTCGTTATGGACCTGTGATACCTGGAAGTGACATCTGATGAAGAGAATCAAAGGTAATGGATTATTTACATAGTATTTTCGATTTTAGATCTCCCCAACATGACGTCTAGTCTGTATCGCAACGCGTATTTTTCTGGGCGCAGTGCTCAGATTATTGCAAAGTGTGATTTCCCAGTAAGGTTATTTTTAAATCTGGCAAGTTGATTGGGTTCAAGAGATGTAAATCTATAATTCTTTAAATGACAATATAATATTTTACCAATGTTTTCTAATTTTAATTATTTAATTTGTGGTGTTGACTTGACTGCCGGTTATTGGAGGGAAACGATTTCCTCAACATCAATGCCATAGTAAAACGCTGTTTTTGGATATAAATATGAACTTGATAGAACTAAAAATGCATGCATTGTCTAACATAATGTCCTAGGAGTGTCATCTGATGGAGATTGTAAAAGGTTAGTGCATCATTTTAGCTGGTTTTATGGTTTTGGTGACCATGTCTTTGAATTGACAAAACATTACACACAACTCTTGTAAATGTACTGTCCTAACATACTCTAAATTTATGCTTTCGCCGTAAAACCTTTTTGAAATCGTAAAACGTGGTTAGATTAAGGAGATGTTTATCTTTCAAAGGGTGTAAAATAGTTGTATGTTTGAAAAATTTGAATTTTGACATTTATTTGGATTCAAATTTGCCGCTCTTGAAATGCACCTGCTGTTGATGGAGTGCACCACGGGTGGCACGCTAGCGTCCCACCTAGCCCATAGAGGTTAACAGCGTCTGTTATGATAAATACACTAACTGTAAATCTCTCTGGATAATAGCGTCTATTTAAAACGTAACCAGTTCACTCACCTACTACGGTAGCAACCTGTGTCTCTCGGTGTTCAGGGTTGGGTTGAGTCCTATGGGGCTCCGCGCCGTCTACACCGCCCTCTACTGGCAGGCTGGAGGACTGACAACACAAAACAAGTCAGGACGCAGCACTGGGGTAAGTACCAACGCAAACCTGTGGTTCTATGTCATATAATAAAATATACAATTCATTCAAGTGGGAGATTGGTTTGTCAATCCTACAATATTCACACCACAATGACTATGGTGACATTTTGCTAGAAATGTGTAGTTAATTGAAGTAGAAGGGCTTGATGATTAGTTGAATCAGGTGTGTTAGTTAGAACGGCTGGGGGTCCCAGAGGAGAGGTGTGGTTCACTGACCGGCGGCGGTGTGTCCTGCCTGGGTCGTGGGTTGTTATGTCTGGAGGCCACCAAGCTGCTCATAAGACCAAAGCCCCCACTGTGTTCTAGAGGAGGAGAAGAAGGACACAGAGAGACAGACAGAGAGAGAGACAGAGAGAGACAGACAGAGAGCGAGAGACAGACAGAGAGCGCGAGAGACAGACAGAGAGAGACAGACAGAGAGCGCGAGAGACAGAGAGCGCGAGAGACAGAGAGCGCGAGAGACAGAGAGCGCGAGAGACAGAGAGCGCGAGAGACAGAGAGCGAGAGAGACAGAGAGCGAGAGAGACAGAGAGCGAGAGACAGAGAGCGAGAGAGACAGAGAGCGCGAGAGACAGAGAGAGAGAGACAGAGAGCGCGAGAGACAGAGAGAGAGAGACAGAGCGCGAGAGACAGAGCGCGAGAGACAGAGAGCGCGAGAGACAGAGAGCGCGAGAGACAGAGAGCGCGAGAGACAGAGAGCGCGAGAGACAGAGAGCGCGAGAGACAGAGAGCGCGAGAGACAGAGAGCGAGAGACAGAGAGCGCGAGAGACAGAGAGCGCGAGAGACAGAGAGCGCGAGAGACAGAGAGCGCGAGAGACAGAGAGAGAGAGACAGAGAGCGCGAGAGACAGAGAGAGAGAGACAGAGAGCGAGAGACAGAGAGCGAGAGACAGAGAGCGAGAGACAGAGAGCGAGAGACAGAGAGCGAGAGACAGAGAGCGAGAGACAGAGAGCGAGAGACAGAGAGCGAGAGACAGAGAGCGAGAGACAGAGAGCGAGAGACAGAGAGCGAGAGACAGAGAGCGAGAGACAGAGAGCGAGAGACAGAGCGAATCAGACCAAAACTGTTTTGGTATATCAAAAATCAAACAAATCGCAGCACGTTCTTTTTGACTCATTCAGCAGGTTTTTACCTGATTCAAGTACAATATCAATACCAATATCAATACCAATACTACATATCAATACCAATACCAATACCAATATCAATATCAATTCCTAAAACTTAAAAATGATGCTGTTGTGGCTTCCTGTTGACATTTTGATAAAATGTCAAACGAATTTAACGTGTCCAAATCAATGTGCAGAAATAGTTTGTGATATTGAAAACAAACAAAAATGTACACACATATACAAAAGTATGTGGACACCCCTTCAAATTAGTGGATTTGGCTATTTCAGCCACACCTGTTGCTGACAGGTGTATAAAATCCAGCACACAGCCATGCAATCTCCATAGACAAACATTGGCAGTAGAATGGCCCGTACTGAAGAGCTCAGTGACTTTCAACCTGGCACCGTCATAGGATGCCACCTTTCCAACAAGTCAGTTCGTCAAATGTCTGCCCTACTAGAGCTGCCCCGGGTCAACTGTAAGGGCTGTTATTGTGAAGTGGAAACGTCTAGGAGCAACAACGGCTCAGCCAAGAAGAGGTAGGCCACACAAGCTCACAGAACGGGACCTACCTAGTGCTGAAGTGCGTAGCACGTAAAAAATCATCTGTCCTCGGTTGCAACACTACTGAGTTCCAAACCGCCTCTGGAAGCAACGTCAGCACGAGAACGGTTCGTCGGGAGCTTCATGAAATGGGTTTCCACGGCCGAGCAGCCGCACACAAGCCTAAGATCACCATGCCCAATGCCAAGCGTCGGCTGTAAAGCTTGCCCCCATTGGACTATGCAGCAATGGATCACCCTTCATCATCTGGCAGCCCGACGGACTAATCTGGGTTTGGCATCTATCTATCTATCTATATATATAAATCCACAAGCGCTCTTTAAATTCTTCCATCTGCAAACAGTTGGTTTGTATTTTCTAAGTAAATTGGAGGGAGTCCTGGTGAGATTAAGGCGAATACAACAGGTGTAGTAGACCTCACAGTGAAATGCCGAATACAACAGGTGTAGTAGACCTCACAGTGAAATGCCGAATACAACAGGTGTAGTAGACCTTACAGTGAAATGCTGAATACAACAGGTGTAGTAGACCTCACAGTGAAATGCTGAATACAACAGGTGTAGTAGACCTCACAGTGAAATGCTGAATACAACAGGTGTAGTAGACCTCACAGTGAAATACTGAATACAACAGGTGTAGTAGACCTCACAGTGAAATGCTGAATACAACAGGTGTAGTAGACCTCACAGTGAAATGCTGAATACAACAGGTGTAGTAGACCTCACAGTGAAATGCTGAATACAACAGGTGTAGTAGACCTTACAGTGAAATGCTGAATACAACAGGTGTAGTAGACCTTACAGTGAAATGCCGAATACAACAGGTGTAGTAGACCTCACAGTGAAATGCTGAATACAACAGGTGTAGTAGACCTCACAGTGAAATGCTGAATACAACAGGTGTAGTAGACCTCACAGTGAAATGCTGAATACAACAGGTGTAGTAGACCTTACAGTGAAATGCTGAATACAACAGGTGTAGTAGACCTCACAGTGAAATGCTGAATACAACAGGTGTAGTAGACCTCACAGTGAAATGCTGAATACAACAGGTGTAGTAGACCTCACAGTGAAATGCTGAATACAACAGGTGTAGTAGACCTCACAGTGAAATGCTGAATACAACAGGTGTAGTAGACCTCACAGTGAAATGCCGAATACAACAGGTGTAGTAGACCTCACAGTGAAATGCTGAATACAACAGGTGTAGGTAGACCTCACAGTGAAATGCTGAATACAACAGGTGTAGGTAGACCTCACAGTGAAATGCTGAATACAACAGGTGTAGTAGACCTCACAGTGAAATGCTGAATACAACAGGTGTAGTAGACCTCACAGTGAAATGCTGAATACAACAGGTGTAGTAGACCTCACAGTGAAATGCTGAATACAACAGGTGTAGTAGACCTCACAGTGAAATGCTGAATACAACAGGTGTAGGTAGACCTCACAGTGAAATGCTGAATACAACAGGTGTAGTAGACCTCACAGTGAAATGCTGAATACAACAGGTGTAGTAGACCTCACAGTGAAATGCTGAATACAACAGGTGTAGGTAGACCTCACAGTGAAATGCTGAATACAACAGGTGTAGGTAGACCTCACAGTGAAATGCTGAATACAACTGGTGTAGTAGACCTCACAGTGAAATGCTGAATACAACAGGTGTAGTAGACCTCACAGTGAAATGCTGAATACAACAGGTGTAGTAGACCTCACAGTGAAATGCTGAATACAACAGGTGTAGTAGACCTTACAGTGAAATAGTAGAGCCCCTAACCAGTCTGAACGTCAGACCAGATTCTCCAGAGCGTCCGAACGTCAGACCAGATTCTCCAGAGCGTCCGAACGTCAGACCAGATTCTCCAGAGCGTCCGAACATCAGACCAGAGTCTCCAGAGCGTCTGAACAGTCTTAACGGTTGGACCAGAGTCTCCAGAGCGTCTGAACGTCAGACCAGAGTCTCCAGAGCGTCCGTACAGCAGTCTGAACGTTAGACTGATTATGTGTGTTGGAAATACACAGAGCTCAGATGTTCTGTCCATAGAGATGCAGTCGTTTTCTATTTCTGTGGTTCTCTCCCAGTCTTGAGGCAAAGCTTCAGATCACAGCTGAGGAGATCACACTAAGTCTGCATAGGAGCGACAGTTAGCTACACTAAACCACACCTGCTTGGGAAAGACTGATGCCAGCGGCCTGGCCGTTCTAGGGGTAATGATGCCGGGCCGGTCTAGGGGTAATGATGCCAGCGGCCTGGCCGTTCTAGGGGGTAATGATGCCAGCGGCCTGGCCGTTCTAGGGGGTAATGATGCCAGCGGCCTGGCCGGTCTAGGGGTAATGATGCCAGCGGCCTGGCCGGTCTAGGGGTAATGATGCCAGCGGCCTGGCCGGTCTAGGGGTAATGATGCCAGCACCCTGGCCGGTCTAGGGGGTAATGATGCCAGCGGCCTGGCCGGTCTAGGGGTAATGATGCCAGCGGCCTGGCCGTTCTAGGGGTAATGATGCCGGTCTAGGGGTAATGATGTCAGCGGCCTGGCCGGTCTAGGGGTAATGATGCCAGCGGCCTGGCCGGTCTAGGGGTAATGATGCCAGCGGCCTGGCCGGTCTAGGGGTAATGATGCCAGCGGCCTGGCCGGTCTAGGGGTAATGATGCCGGTCTAGGGGTAATGATGCCAGCGGCCTGGCCGGTCTAGGGGTAATGATGCCAGCGGCCTGGCCGGTCTAGGGGTAATGATGCCAGCGGCCTGGCCGGTCTAGGGGTAATGATGCCAGCGGCCTGGCCGGTCTAGGGGTAATGATGCCGGTCTAGGGGTAATGATGCCAGCGGCCTGGCCGGTCTAGGGGTAATGATGCCAGCGGCCTGGCCGGTCTAGGGGTAATGATGCCAGCGGCCTGGCCGGTCTAGGGGTAATGATGCCAGCGGCCTGGCCGGTCTAGGGGTAATGATGCCGGTCTAGGGGTAATGATGCCAGCGGCCTGGCCGGTCTAGGGGTAATGATGCCAGCGGCCTGGCCGGTCTAGGGGTAATGATGCCAGCGGCCTGGCCGGTCTAGGGGGTAATGATGCCAGCGGCCTGGCCGTTCTAGGGGTAATGATGCCGGTCTAGGGGTAATGATGTCAGCGGCCTGGCCGGTCTAGGGGTAATGATGCCAGCGGCCTGGCCGGTCTAGGGGTAATGATGCCAGCGGCCTGGCCGGTCTAGGGTAATGATGCCAGCGGCCTGGCCGGTCTAGGGGTAATGATGCCAGCGGCCTGGCCGGTCTAGGGGTAATGATGCCAGCGGCCTGGCCGGTCTAGGGGTAATGATGCCAGCGGCCTGGCCGGTCTAGGGGTAATGATGCCAGCGGCCCTGGCCGGTCTAGGGGTAATGATGCCGGTCTAGGGGTAATGATGCCAGCGGCCTGGCCGGTCTAGGGGTAATGATGCCAGCGGCCTGGCCGGTCTAGGGGTAATGATGCCAGCGGCCTGGCCGGTCTAGGGGTAATGATGCCAGCGGCCTGGCCGGTCTAGGGGGTAATGATGCCAGCGGCCTGGCCGGTCTAGGGGTAATGATGCCTGGCCGGTCTAGGGGTAATGATGCCAGCGGCCTGGCCGGTCTAGGGGTAATGATGCCAGCGGCCTGGCCGGTCTAGGGGTAATGATGCCAGCGGCCTGGCCGGTCTAGGGGGTAATGATGCCAGCGGCCTGGCCGGTCTAGGGGTAATGATGCCAGCGGCCTGGCCGGTCTAGGGGGTAATGATGCCAGCGGCCTGGCCGGTCTATAGGGTAATGTCTACCGTGTCGTCGCTGTTTTTTCATCCTTTGCACCCCAGTATCTCTACTTTTATTATTTATTTAACTTGGCAAGTCAGTTAAGAACAAATTCTTATTTACAATGACGGCCTACCAGGGAACAGTGGGGTTAACTGCCTTGTTCAGGGGGCAGAACAACAGATTTGTACCTTGTCAGCTCGGGGGGGGGATTCGATCTTGCAACCTTTCGGTTACTAGTCCAACGCTCTAACCACTAGGCTACCTGCCACCTCTACACTCTAACCACTAGGCTACCTACCACCTCTACACTCTAACCACTAGGCTACCTGCCGCCTCTACACTCTAACCACTAGACTACCTGCCACCTCTACACTCTAACCACTAGGCTACCTGCCACCTCTACACTCTAACCACTAGGCTACCTGCCACCTCTACACTCTAACCACTAGGCTACCTGCCACCTCTACACTCTAACCACTAGGCTACCTGCCGCCTCTACACTCTAACCACTAGGCTACCTGCCGCCTCTACACTCTAACCACTAGGCTACCTGCCGCCTCTACACTCTAACCACTAGGCTACCTGCCACCTCTACACTCTAACCACTAGGCTACCTACCACCTCTACACTCTAACCACTAGGCTACCTACTTGCACATTCATCTTCTGCACATCTATCACTCCAGTGTTTAATTGCTAAATTGTACTTATTTCACCATTTATTGCCTTAACTTACCTCATTTGCACTCCCAGTATATAGACTTTTTGTTTTCTTTTGTTCTACTGTATTATTGACTGTATGTTTGTTTTACTCCATGTGTAACTCTGTGTTGTTGTATGTTGTCGAACTGCTTTGCTTTATCTTGGCCAGGTCGCAGTTGTAAATGAGAACTTGTTCTCAACTAGCCTACCTGGTTAAATAAAGGACTTGTTCTCAACTAGCCTACCTGGTTCAATAAAGGACTTGTTCTCAACTAGCCTACCTGGTTAAATAAAGGACTTGTTCTCAACTGGCCTACCTGGTTAAATAAAGGACTTGTTCTCAACTGGCCTACCTGGTTAAATAAAGGACTTGTTCTCAACTAGCCTACCTGGTTAAATAAAGGACTTGTTCTCAACTAGCCTACCTGGTTAAATAAAGGACTTGTTCTCAACTAGCCTACCTGGTTAAATAAAGAACTTGTTCTCAACTAGCCTACCTGGTTAAATAAAGGACTTGTTCTCAACTAGCCTACCTGGTTAAATAAAGGTGAAAGGTTACAATTCAATCCCTACTGCCCACCTCCTCATCTGTTCAGTGTATGTATGCATGTATGTATGTAAACATGTTATACATATAGACAAACACATATAAAAATAAGATTGTGAAACCATCTCACCATCCTTCATCTCAACACTGGACCACACGTTAGCGTTGAGAGCCTGGACAATCCTCTTCACTCCTGTAGACTCTGGGAAGTCATCTGGCAGGAATTACAGAGACACAGACAGAGGATATGAGAGAGAGAGACAGAGAGACAGAGAGAGAGACAGAGAGAGAGAGACAGAGAGAGAGAATATGAGAGAGAGAGAGAGAGGGTAAACTAACAACCATTCAGACTGAGTCTGATCTGAAAACCTACAGCTGTGGCCTTCGACTGATTCATGTAGTGCCTTTTCCCACATTTTGTTACGTTACAGCCTTATTCTAAAATGTAAAAAAATAAATAACAAATATCCTCAATCTACACACACTACCCCATAATGACGTCACACTACCCCATAATGACGTCACACTACCCCATAATGACGTCACACTACCCCATAATGACGTCACACTACCCCATAATGACGTCACACTACCCCATAATGACGTCACACTACCCCATAATGACGTCACACTACCCCATAATGACGTCACACTACCCCATAATGACGCCACACTACCCCATAATGACGTCACACTACCCCATAATGACGTCACACTACCCCATAATGACGTCACACTACCCCATAATGACGTCACACTACCCCATAATGACGTCACACTACCCCATAATGACGTCACACTACCCCATAATGACGTCACACTACTCCATAATGACGTCACACTACCCCATAATGACGTCACACTACCCCATAATGACGTCACACTACCCCATAATGACGTCACACTACCCTATAATGACGTCACACTACCCCATAATGACGTCACACTACCCCATAATGACGTCACACTACCCCATAATGACGTCACACTACCCCATAATGACGTCACACTACCCCATAATGACGTCACACTACCCTATAATGACGTCACACTACCCCATAATGACGCTACTACAATACGTCACATACCCCATAATGACGTCACACTACCCCATAATGACGTCACACTACCCCATAATGACGTCACACTACCCCATAATGACGTCACAATACAGGTTTTCAGAATTTTTGCACAGAAATACTGTATTTACATTAGTATTCAGACCTTTTGCTATGAGACTCGGAAATTGAGCTCAGGTGCATCCTGTTTCCATTGATCATCCTTGAGATGTTTCTACAACTTGATTGGAGTCCACCTGTGGTAAATTCAATTGATTGGACATGATTTGGAAAGGCGCACACTTGTCTATATAAGGTCCCACAGTTGACAGTGCATGTCAGAGCAAAAACCCAATCCATGAGGTCGAAGGAATCGTCAGTAGAGCTCCGAGACAGGATTGTGTCGAGGCACAGATCTGGGGAAGGGTACCAAAACATTTCTGCAGCATTGAAGGTCCCCAAGAACACAGTGGCCTCCATCGTTCTTAAATGGAAGAAGTTTGGAACCACCAAGACTCTTCCTAGAGCTGGCCACCCGGCCAAACTGAGCAATTGGGGTAGAAGGGCCTTGGTCATGGCGTTTGCCAAAAGGCACCTAAAGACTCTCAGAAACAAGTGTCACGTCTGGAGGAAACCCTACAGTGAAGCATGGTGGTGGCAGCATCATGCTGTGGAGATGTCTTTCTAGAGAAAAAGACAGACTCCCGTACAGACTCTGGAGAGAAGAAGGTCGAGGGCCGTGCGTCCTCCGCCAAGCCCCACTGCTTCTTGACACAATGCCCACTCAACCCGAAAGCCAGCCGCACCAATGTGTCGGAGGGAAACACTGTACACCTGGTGACCGTGTCAGCGTGCACTGCTCCCGGCTCGCCACAGGAGTCGCTAGTGCACGATGGGACAAGGACATCCCTGCCGGGACAAACCCTCCCCTAACCCAGACGACGCTGGGCCAATTGTGCGCCACCTCATGGGTCTCCTGGTCACGGCCGGCTGCGACACAGCCTGGATTCGAACCAGGATCTGTAGCGACACAGCTAGCACTGCGATGCAGTGCCTTTGACCGCTGCGCCAATCGGGAGGCAGTATCATGGGCAGGTCAGCCTCTTAATTCAAATGTTGTGGTCACAATTCAGAATGTTGCTGCTACTTGAAAAACAGCACACAAAAACGGTCTCTCTTACCTTCCTCATCTGGCAGGTCTTCAGGGCTGAGTTCCACCAACTCAAAGGCGTGTGCTAAACACCACTGATGTGCCTCATGTCTACTGACGCCTGTAGAAGAGATTGTTTTGTATAGTTCAATTTGGGAACAAGTCTCTCTCACACACACACACACACACACACAGGTTGTGTAACACTCACCGCTTTCACACACGCGGTCACAGACCAGGATGAGCACCTCCGGAGCTAAGTCTTCCACCACAGATATCCAGGGAGACAGCCGCTCCAAACCATCCTTCTGTCAGACCCCAGGGAGACAAGGGTTACCTGGGGTTTGTTCATTAGTCGCACACTGTTGCAAAACATTTCAGACTTTTTGCAAAGCTTTTTTTGCAATGGAAAATGTTTTGCAACAAAAAAGGACAAATTTCCCGTTTTCGTTCCGTTTGATTCCGTTTGGTTTCTAGCCACCTGTGATTTACCAAAGCATAGACATACCCGGGTCTGTCTTTGGCTCTCTCAATATCTTTCCTACACTTGTTGTGTCCTCTCTTCTTGACTCCTTCTCAAAATGCACTGAAGGTCTGAGGGGACGGGGGTGGGACCTCAGTTGAGTAGGTAGGAGGCAAGGACACGAGGAAATCACAGATTGAGATGCAGCCTGCTGTACCCAACCCCACTGATATACAGTGCCTTCGGAAACTATTCAGACCCCTTCACTTTTTCCCACATTTTGTTACGTTACAGCCTGATTCTAAAATTGATCAAATAATTTTTAAATACAGCAATCTACACATACAATACCCCATAATCACAAAGCGAAAACAGGTTTAGAAATGTTTGCAAATATATATAAAAAACAGAAATACCTTATTTACTTATGTATTCAGACCCTTTGCTATGTTGAGGTCAAAGGAATTGTCCGTAGAGCTCCGAGACAGGACTGTTTTGAGGCACAAATCTGGGGAAGGGTACCAAAACAGTTCTGCAGCATTGAAGGTCCCCAAGAACACAGTGGCCGCCCGGCCAAACTAAGCATTTGGGGTAGAAGGGCCTTGGTCAGAGAGGTGACCAAGAACACAATGGTCACTCTGACAGAGCTCTAGAGTTACTCTGTGGAGATGGGAGAACCTTCCAGAAGGACAGCCATCTCTGCAGGACACCACCAATCAGGCAGATGGGCAGATGGAAGCTACTCCTCAGTAAAAAGACACATGACAGCCCACTTGGAGTTTGCCTAAAAACTCTCAAACCATGTGAAACAAGATTCACTGGTCTGATGAAACCAAGATTGAACTCTTTGGCCTGAATGCCATGCGTCACATCTGGAGGAAACCTGGCACCATCCCTACGGTGAAGCATGGTGGTGGCAGCATCATGCTGTGGGGATGTTTGTTAGTGGCAGGGACTAGGATCCTAGTCAAGATCGAGGGGAAAGATGAACGGAGCAAAGTACAGAGATCCTTGATGAAAACCTGCTCCAGAGCGCTCAGGACCTCAGACTGAGGCGAAGGTTCACCTTCCAAAAGGACAACGACCATAAACACACAGCCAAGACAAAGCAGGAGTGGCTTCAGGACAAGTCTCTGAATGTCCTTGAGTGGCCCAGCCAGAGCACTGACTTGAACCCGAACGAACATCTCTGGAGAGACCTGAAAATAGCTGTGCAGCAATGGTCCCCATCCAACCTGACAGAGCTTGAGAGGATCTGCAGAGAAGAATGGGAGAAACTCCCCAAATACAGGTGTGCCAAGCTTGTAGCGTCATACCCAAGAAGACGCGAGGCTGTAATCACTGCCAAAGGTGCTTCAACAAAGTACAGAGTAAAGGGTCTGAATACTTATGTAAATGTAATATTTCAGTATTTTTATTTTTTATACATTTGCAAAAATGTCTAAAAAACAGTTTTTGCGTTGTCATTATGGGTTACTGTGTGTAGTTTTGAGGGGGGGGCGACGACGATTGAATCAATTTTAGAATAAGGTTCGTAACATAACAAAAGGTGGAAAAAGGGGTCTGAATGCACACACACCACTTACCACTGTGCTGTCAAAGTAAGCAATGAAAGCCTGCATGGACTGGGCTATCTCTGAGGTCATCTGGTAGGTACTGGGCACCACACAGAGGCTGACGTCTGCAGTGTAATACTTGTTATTGATAGTCCATGGGTACCACACTACCGTATCCTCCTGCTTGGACGGCTCTGGCAACGATGTGGTGCCTAGAATCTCTGAAGAAAAAAAAACAACCCAGACATTTTTCAATGTTTCCCAGTCACACCAGCTGTAACGTTATTCCCATATTTAACTTCAGTCAGCAAGGTGGCTGGTAGTGCTCTAGTGCTGGCTGGCTACATCACTTAACAACTAGTTACAGTAGCTAAAATTCGCTCCACATTCACAACGTAAATAACGTTAATGAACAGCTTCTATGAACAGTAATACCCGTTTGTGTGTTCCTGTTTAGCCAGCCTGTTAGAGTGATCTTGCGATTTATTAAAGCTAGCTAACGTTAGCTAGTTAGGCCATTTTACTACCCTGCATCTACTTACGTTTTATCAAATCGTGTTCATTAAAGCCAATGTCACAGCTCGTAATGAGGACGGATGGGACAGTGGTCGCTGTGTCTTCGTGTTCTTCAGACGCGGACATATTTGAAGCGTTCCTTGCTGGGGAAAAAACGAATGACAAAACTAGTTAGCACAACAAACCTTCGCAGTCAGTATGACCTTTCAACTCAAAACGTTTTATCACTTCCGGTGCAAGACGCAAAAATCACAGTTGCCAATAGTTACGTCAGCCACAAAGTCAACGTTTGCTTATATCGTAAATATTCTTGAAAACTAAAATGTGCTTTTTGTTGTTGTCTTAATTTAATGTTAGGGTTAGGTATAAGGTTAGCAGTATGGTTAATATTAGGGTTAGACTTAAAATAAGATTTTAAGAAGATAAATTGTAACAAAAAAAGAAGAAAGAAAAAAAAGGCGGCTTTGTGTCTGTGGTAACTAGGGACGACCAACAATCACCTTCCACCGCAGAATGAGAAAAATTATAGATTTTACTTCTGATTTATGTATTTTCTATTTAATAAAAGTGCACATTTCATGCGATTATTTATTCAAACATTATAAAGCAAAAAAAATGTTTTACCAAAACTACATATCTGGTATTCGCCCACTTAGTGAATGTAGCATGTCGTTGCCATAGTTACAGCGTTTCGTCTGGAGCCAGGCAGAGGGATTGTTGACATGGGAAGTTGTCAAGCTTTCCACAACAATAAATAGCTAGCCAGCTAGATAACAATGCCGCATGTCACATGCAACGGGACTTTGATCCTTTGAAAGTGTTTACAGAAACTTGCAAGTTTTTATAGAAACTGTCAAAGAAAAATGGCAGACATTCTCAAACACTCAGATGAGCTTGGAAACGTTTTAGTCCAGGTAACGACGTTAACGTTAGCTAGCTGTGTTGTTGTTTTCTTGCTAGCTAACTGGTTTAGTATTGTTTATATTTTGTATGAATTAACTAGTTATTTATAGTTATCTAGCTAAAGTTAGGCTACACAATTGTCTTATGAAGAGTTTGTCTTGTTTTTTGGGATGTTGAAGGTGAATCAACAGTGACGGTATAGATTTTTCACGTTTTGTCTGGTAATTTGGTGTTCATCATCAGGTCCAGGATGATTTGAGACAGCTGAAGCGTAGTCTTGGCCGTATCACCTTCCAGGAGAAGGGAGAATCCGTGGACCTCCAGGCTTTGGACACTGCCATCCGCAGGACAGAGAGTGGGATCAGGGTTAGAACTAAACCTGTCTTCTGCACACATCTCAACACATCTTCATTATGCATAAGTGTAACAGTATAGCTTCCGTCCCTTTCTCTCCTCATCCCAACATGGGCTTCGAACCAGGGACCCTCTGCACACATCAACAACTGACACCCCACGAAGCATCGTTACCCATCGCGCCACAAAAACCCGCGGCCCTTGCAGAGCAAAGGGGGAACAACCACTTCAAGGTCTCAGAGCAAAGTGACGTCACCCGATTGAAACGCTATTAGCGCGCACCACCGCTAACCAACTAGCCATTTCACATCGGTTACAGAAGTCATCTAAAGACAAGGCTATATAACTTTGAAAGTTCATTAAACACACACACACACACACACACACACACACACACACACACACACACACACACACACACACACACACACACACATACAATACACTGAGCACTGATATCAACAGCGTTACAATATAACCCTAACCCGTCAACATTGGTTTCCAGAGGCGTGCAGAGCAGTTTCAGAAGACAGTCAATAGGCAGGTACTGATACTTCCCAGCATTGAAGACCTAGAGAAGAAGAAGGCAGATGTACAGATTCCCAAATGGTAAATGGTTTTCTCAGGACTACCTACCTACCTATATTATTATTATTATTATTATTATTATTTGAGTACAGCATGAGTCTGACCAGCAGTATGTCATACAGGAGGCCCCCTCTGGAGAGTATCCCACGCATGCATCATCAGAGAGGTCAGAGTGTGGGGGCTTCACCTGGGGAGAAGGTAAATACTATAGGCCTGGTCATTCACTTCTCACACCTGTCAATCTTCAGTGGGCTATAACATAGCACTACAGTCTATGGGCTATAACATAGCACTAC
>NW_025546999.1:0-8217 GCF_905237065.1 Salmo salar | reverse complement strand
ATGTTATACAATACATGCATGCTTTAGTTCAATCAAGTCTACATTTATATCAAAAACCAGCTTTTTACATTAGCATGTGACGCCCAGAACTGTTTAATTTCGCAAACCTCCGTGAATTTCCTAAATTACTCAATGGCAAACGCTCACAAAAAGAATAAAAATTATTTTAAGAATTATAGATACAGACCTCCTCTATGCACTCGACATGTCCGATTTAAAAATAGCTTTTTGGTGAAAGCACATTTGCAGCTATTCTATACATAGCCTAGGTGCATCACGGGTTCTGCTTATTTAGACACCCGCAAGTTTAGTAATTTACCATAATCATATTTACTATTATAAAAGTTTCATTACCTTTGTTGTCTTCGCCAGAATATAAATTTAGACTGCTACTTCAATAACAAATGTTGGTTTGGTCTAAAATAATCCATCGTTATATCCGAATAGCGCGTTTGTTCGTATGCTCCAGACACTATCCGAATAGTAAGAAGTGTCACGCGTGATGGCGGACCTTGTGGAGCAATAAAATTTTATATTCCATTACCGTATTTCAAGTATGTCAACCGCTGTTTAAAAATCAATTTTTACGAGCATTTTTCTCGTGAGAAAAGCGATAATGTTCCATAGGAATCTCCCGCCAAACAGAGGAAAATCCAGCACGGCGGTCAACACGCTGCGATAAGCTAGTGTCCCTTTTTTGATCGGCCACTCGAGAAAGGCGAGTAATGTGTTTCAGCCTGGGGCTGGAATGACGTCATTCTGTTTTTGGCTCTGAGCGCCATGGACGACGGGAAGCGCAACATGCTAGAGCAGAGATCCTTAGTAAATGATAGATGGAAAAGAAGTTCTAACAAATGGTCAGACAGGCCACTTCCTGTAAAGGAATCTCTCAGGTTTTGACCTGCCATTTGAGTTCTGTTATACTACAGACACCATTCAAACAGTTTTAGAAAATTTAGGTGTTTTCTATCCATATATGTAATAAGTATATAATTCTAGTTACTGGGTAGGAGTGGTAATCAGACACCTTCTAGGCTAGGCGGGTACGAATTGTCCCACCTACGAATAGCCACTGCTATCCTGTATGCCATTTTCAAATGCACTGCTAAAAATCCTATTACTTCATAATTTCTCAAACATATGATTATTTTACAGCTTTATTTAAAGACAAGACTCGTTAATCTAACCGACACTGTCCTATTTCAAAAAGGCTTTACAACGAAAGCAAAACATTGGATTATGTCGTAGAGTACCAAGCCAGGAAATAATCAGACACCCATTTTACAAGCCAGCATATAATGTCACCAAAACCCAGAAGACAGCTTAAATGCAGCACTCACCTTTGATGATCTTCATCAGATGACAAACCCTAGGACATTATGTTATAAAACACATGCATGTTTCTTGTTCAATCAAGTTCATATTTATATCAAAACCAGCTTTTACATTAGCATGTGACGCTCAGAACTAGTATACTAAACTTCCGGGAATTCGCTTAATATTTTACTAAAATTACTCACAAACTCACACAAAAACATAACTATTTTCCATTATAGAGACAGGACTCGTTTATCCAATTATCGCTATGTCCGATTTTAAAATAGCTTTTCGTAGCAAAAGCACATTTTGCAACATTCTGAGTAGATAGCCCGCCATCACGGGCTAGCTATTTTGACACCCACCAAGTTTGGCCCTCACCAAACCCCGATTTACTATAAGAAAAATTGGATTACCTTTTGCTGTTGCTTCGTGCAGAATGCACTCCCAGGACTTCTACTTCAGTAACAAATGTTGGTTTGGTTCAAAATAATCTAGTTATGTTCAAATATCCGCTGTTTTTTCGTATGCTCAAGACACTATCTGAAGGGTGACGAAGGTTACGCGCCTCGACGCGGCTTCGCGGACAAAAATAATTCTAAATATTCCATTACCGTATTCAAGCATGTCAACCGCTGTTTAAAATCAACTTAGCGATTTTTCTCGTAAAAAGCCGATAATATTCCGACCGGGAAACCCTGTTTTCGCTCAAAGATGAAAAATAAAAACGTGGTGTCGGCTCGTACGCGCCCCAGTCTCTTGTTTTGATCGACCACTATCAAATGTCGCTACTGTTTTTCAGCGCTGGGCTCTGCAAAGGCATCATTCCCTGTTTGCCGCCTCTGAGAGCGCTATGGGAGCCGTAGGAAGTGTCACGTTACGCAGAGATCCTTAGTTTTCAGTAAAGAGAGTGTAGAAGGCCAAGAAATGGTCAGAGAGGGCACTTTCTGTAAGGAATCTTTCTCAGGTTTTTGCCTGCCATATGAGTTCCGTTATACACAGTACACCATTCAAACAGTTTTAGAAACTTTAGGGTGTTATCCAAATCAAACAATTATATGCATATTCTAGTTTCTGGGCAGTAAAGTAATAACCAGATTAAATCGGATACGTTTTTTATCCGGCCGTGGGCAAATACTGCCCCTACCCTAGAGAGGTTAATATTAGATGTTGTGCATCCGCTGTTATTTACAACTAGACACAGACCACCACCCCTTGTCTTACCGGAGGGTGTTCTTCTTCTTGCCAATGGACCGAAAATATGCCCGCCAGCTGTATGTTATTCTGACGCCGCTATTCTGCCGTGACTCGTGAAACATCAGATATTGGCAGTTTTAATGTCGTGGTTGATAGGATATCCTTGATCGGAGCTCATCCATTTTGTTATCCAATGATTCACGCTGGCTAATATGATTGATGATAGAGGGGGCACTTTTCGCCTACAAATTCAGAAGGCAGCCCGACCTCCGCCCCTTTTCTCTGTCTTTTCTTCAGGCAAATGATGGGGATTTGGGGCCTGCTCTCAAGAAAGCAGTACATCCTTAAAGCGTCGGACTGCGATAAAGAAAAATCTTGGTCTAGTTCGAGTGAGTAATCACTGTTCTGATGTCCAGAAGTTATTTTCGGTCATAAGAGGTGGTAGCATCAACATTATGTAGCAAAATAAGTAATAAAATAAGTTACAAACGCAAAAAAATACAAAATAGCACAGTTGGTTAAGAGCAGCATAAAGCGGCAGCTATCCCCTTAGGTGCCATTTCATTGCACGCTAGGTTATGGTGTTGAGTATTTGCTGTAAACTCAATCGCTTTGGAGGTGTCTGACAGCCATATCTTAATTGTTCCTTTACCAGGAAAAGAGAGAATAGCCTATTTGGAGCGTAGTCAGAACATTTGAAAAGCCGAAAGGTATCACACTGCAGTCAAACAAACTTTGAGTCATTAGCATGATTGCATTAGGTTTCAAGTTTCAATGTCACATGCACAAGTAAAGCGAAATACTTTTCTTGCACACCCAATCATTAGCATTAGGCATGTGCACTCGAGGAGGCGTCTGTTGAGCCTATCAGAGAGCATACCTAATGGATCCACTTAAGGCAGCTGAACCAGTGGACACTGAACCAGTAGCATCAAAAGAGGCCCCTCGCCCACCTACTCCTACCTGAAGACATTGCCACGGAGCTGTGGCTGATTGTAAACTTGTAATTTTTATTATTTTTTTTTTTTTTTTTTTTCCCTTTTTTAACCAGGCCGGCAAGTTGAGGACAAGAGGGCGTTCACAACTACAACTGGGCGACCTAAAGCAAAGCGCACGGCCGACCGACCACCACCCAGACCACCACGCAGAGTAAGCCAAGCAACCACCCACAATGCAACCGGAGAAGCAAAAGAAAACCAAAGACAATATGCAGCAAGGGCGAGGGAAGAAGGGAAAGGCGAAAATGCCAAGGAACACGGGTAGTGCATGTAATGATTCTCCAAGAGCCATTGGGCAATGTTAGGGCGCTGACGCACATGTGGAGGAGAGTGAAAGAGAGAATGTCTACGAAAGAGGTAGAAGTTCCTTTTCACACCAAGACAGTAAATATAGCAAACAATGGCTAACAGTTGAAGAGATCTGGCAAGTAAGTGAATAGTGGGCTCGATATACTAAGGACAAAATTTGGTGTACTCAAGGATTGGAACATATTTGAAGGGCTGCTTGGATCTGAAAAGGAAAATAATCCGATTTATTTGTTGTCGTTATTCATGTTTGGAATAAAAGGAGCTGTTGTCGCTCTGAGATATAAATGCCTTTGTTTTGACCTTGTGTCATGCTCTAAAATAGGACAAATTGTAACGGTTGTCCAAGGAGTAGACCAAAAGGGCAGCGTGGTAAGTGTTCATCTTGATATTTATTTTAACTCAGAACACTAAAACAAAATAATAAACAATGGTAAACGACTGTCATGTCTTGCAGGATTTACTGAGCAGTACAAAAATAAGATCAACACAACTCAAGAGGAAAAAGGGCTGTTTAAGTTGGTTCCCATTCAGAGACAATGATAGACAGCTGCCTCTGATTGGGAAACCATAATTGGCCAAAACATAGAAATATAAATAAATACATAGAATGCCTCACTCCCATATCACACCCTGACCCAACTAAACAGAGAAAACGGTTCTCTCAGGTCAGGGCGTGACAGCACCCCCTCAAAGGTGCGCGGACTTTCGGCCGCAAACCTGAACCTATAGGGGAGGGTCCAGGTGGGCATCTATACTTCTGGTGGCGGCTCTGGTTCGGGCGAGGAGCCCCCCACTCCGCCCGCTGATCCCCCCGCTTTGTGTCGCCGAGGAACTAGACTGCGGATCAACGCCGGAGGCTCTGAACTGGCCGACCGCCGCGAAGACTGCGGGCTGCGGATCTGCCGCTGAAGACTCCGGCTCGCGGGCCGCCGCTGATGATCGGCTGCGGACCGCCGCTGAAGGCTCCGGCTGCGGACCGCCGCTGAGGCCCGGCGGGGAAGCGCCGCGGGAGGCCCGGACTGGGGAGCGCCGCTGGAGGCTCCGGACTGGAGGGCGCCGCTGGAGGCTCCGGATCGGGAGAGCGCCGCTGTAGGCTCCGGACGGGATCATTGCTGCAGGCTCCGGCGCCATGGATCATCACTACAGGTTCCGCGCCATGGATCATCACTGGAGGCTTTGTGCCATGGATCACTGGAGGCCCGCCATGGATCATCACTGGAGGCTTCGTGCCACGGATCATCTCTACAGGCCCCGGCCATGGATCATCCCTACAGGCTTTGCCATGGATTATCCCTACAGGCTCCGGGCCATGGATCATCACTGGAGGCTTCGGTGCGGCGGATCATCCCTACATGCTCCGGGCCACGGATCATCACTGGAGGCTTCGTCCATGGATTATCACTGGGCCGGACCATGGATTATCGCTACAGGCTCCGGGCCATGGATCATACTGGAGGCTTCCTACGTGGAGCTGGAACCGGGTTCTCACCGTACTGGGGAGACGCACAGGGGACTGGCTGCGCAGAGCAGGGCACAGGCTATACTGGGCCGTGGAGGCGCACTGGAGGTCTGGAGCTTAGGGCTGGCACACCTGTCCTGGCTGGATGTTTACTTTAGCCCAGCAAGGGCGGAGCACTGGCACAAGGCCGAACTGGTTTGTGCAGGTGAATGGGGGTACTGCGGCGTGAGAGCTGGGCGAGGATAACCTGGGCCGAAGAGACGCACGTGAGACCAGGAACGCTGAGCCGGCAGAATTCTTCCTGGCTCACTGCCAACTCTAGCACAGCAACTGGGAAGCTTGCACCGAGCGCAAGCCGGCCTGTAGCTGCGCAGACCGGGGCGTACATAGTGCACATCCCCGCATAACATGGTGCTTGCTCGGTCACCCGCCTCCCCACGGTAAGCACGGGAGCTGGCTCAGGTCTGAACCCCGATTTGCCAATCTCCCGTGTGCCCAAATGTTGATTCTGGCTTCCGGCTAGAGCTCGTAATGTCGCCGTTGCTTTCGCTAGCCTCTATCTCCTCTTGCGGACGGCGTATACTCCACAGCCTGCCTCCCATCCAGGATTTCCCCTAAGTCCAGTCCTCCTGACCACGCTGCTTGGTCCGCTGGTGGTGGGATCTTCTGTAACGGTTGTCCAAAGGAGTAGACCAAGGTGCAGCGTGGTAAGTGTTCGTGTTGGGATATTTATTTTAACAGAACACTAAAACAAAATAATAAACAATGGTAAACGACTGTCACAGTCTTGCAGGCTTTACAGAGCAGTACAAAAAATAAGATCCCACAACTCAAGGAGAGAAAAGGCGTTGTTTGGGCAGTCCCAATCAGAGACAACGATAGACAGCGCTCTGATTGCAAACCAAATTGGCCAAAACATAGAAATATAAATACATCGAATGCCCACTCCCATATCACACACTGACCTAACTAAACAGAGAAAATGTCTCTCTCAGGTCAGGGCGTGACACAAACTCATGTTGGCTGTCAACTTTGTGCAAAAATTATCCACAGTAACATTTTATCATTTTATCTTTTTATCCAACATATTAACCTCTATGGGCTAGGTGTGATGCTTAGGTCCCACCTACTCAACAGCCAGTTGAATCCTGTTATGCATTATTCAAATACCTTAGATATGATATTACTTAAATTTTTACAAAATATGACTATTTTACACCATTTTAAAGATAAGACTCTCGTTAATCTAACCACACTGTCCGATTTCAAAAAGGCTTGACAAACGAGGGCAAAACACTAGATTACTGTCAGCAGAGTAACCCAGCCAGAAATAATCAGACACCCATTTTCAAGCTAGCATATAATGTCACATAAAACAAAAACCACAGCTAAATGTAGCACTAACCTTTGATGATCTTCATCAGATGACAACCCTAGGACATTATGTTATACAATACATGCATGTTTTGTTCAATCAAGTTCATATTTATATCAAAAACCAGCTTTTACATTAGCATGTGACTAGCATGTGACTAGCATTCCCACCGAACACCGCCGTGAATTTACTAAATTACTCACCGATAAACGCTCACAAAAAGTATAACAATTATTTTAAGAATTATAGTACAGAACTCCTCTATGCTACTCGATATGTCCGATTTTAAAATAGCTTTTCGGTGAAAGCACATTTTTCAATATTCTCAGTAGATAGCCCGGCATCACAGGGCTAGGGCTATTTAGACACCCAGCAAGTTTAGCACTCATCAAAGCCAGATTTACTATAAGAAAAATGTTATTACCTTTGTTGTCTCGCCAGAATGCAATCCCAGGACTTCTACTTCAATAACAAATGTTGGTTTGGTCCAAAATAATCCGATCGTATATCCAAACAGCGTGCGCTTTGTTCTGCAGGCATTCTAGACACTATCCTAAAGGGTAAATAAGGGGTGAGCGAAGCATGACGCAATTCGTGACAAAAGAATTCTAAATATTCCATTACCGCATTTCAAGCAAGTCAACCACTGTTTAAAACAATTTTTACGCTATTTTTCTCATAAAAAGCCGATAATATTCCGACCGGGAATCTGCTGCTTAGATAAACAGACAAAGGAAAAGAAAGTATTCGGCCAAGCGGGCACGCGCCTAAGCCCATAGGACTCTGAGTGGCCACTTGCCAAAAGCGATAAAGTGTTTCAGCCAGAGCCTGCCTCGAACGCTCAACTTTTTCCGGGCTCTGAGACCCTATGGAAGCCGTAGAAGTGTCACGTTATTGCACAGATCCTGAGTCTTCAACAAAAAGAGCCAAGATGAAACACTACTCTCAGGACAGGCCACTTCCTGCTTGAAATCTTCTCAGGTTTTGGCCCCGCCAAAGAGTAGAGGAGTTCTGTTATACTACAGACACCATTCAAAACAGTTTTGAGAAACTAGGTGTTTTCTATCCAAAGCCAATAATTATATGCATATTCTAGTTACTGGGCAGGAGTAGTAACCAGATTAAATCGGTACTTTTTTTATCCAGCCGTAACAATACTGCCCCCTAGCCCCAACAGGTTAAAACGCTAATATCCATTGTTGCTAAGTTAGCAACCACATAGCCGTTAACAAATGCACAGAAAGATCAGTGCGAAGGCCAAATTACAGAGGAATAACTTTTGAAGCTATTAAATCTTTCAGTCTGAAAACCCTAGGGCTTGATGTGGCATACCGTAGAGGTATACAAGCACTTTTCGATATACTAAAAGCTCCATTGTTAGATTGTTTTAACTCCTCTATAGAAATGGGTAGTCTGTCAGGTACTCAGCAGGAAGGTCTGATTTCTCTATTATTAAAACAAGACCCAGATGGGCAAATATAAAGACCCGGTCTATCGAAAAAACTGAGGCCCCTTACACTTCAATGTTGTGATAGCAAAAACTACTAGCAGAATGCATAGCA
>NW_025546998.1:0-43290 GCF_905237065.1 Salmo salar | reverse complement strand
CTACTCTACGCCCCATCTCTTGCTCTTCTCTGCCGTCGTCGTTCTGCTACTGCTTCTGCCGTCTCATTCTGCTGCTCTGCCGTCGTCGTTGCTGCTTCTGCTGCTGCCATCATCGTTGCTGCTACTACTCCCCCTCATCGTTGCTGCTTGCTACCATCATCGTTACTGCTGCTGCCACTCGTCGTTGCTGCTGCTGCTGCTCCGCCGTCGTCGTTGCTGCTGCTGCCGCCGTCTCGTTGCTGCTGCTGCTGCCGCGTTCGTCGTTCGCTGCTGCTGCCGCGTCGTCGTTGCTGCTGCTGCTGCCTCGTCGTTGCTGCTGCTGCTGCCGTCGTCGTTCTGCTCTGCTGCCGTCGTCGTTTGCTCTGCTGGTCGTCTTCTGCTGCTCGCTCTCGTTGCTGCTGCTGCTGCCGCCTCGTCGTTCTCTGCTGCTGCCCGTCGGTTGCTGCTGCTACGCTGCCTTCTTGCTGCTCTCTGCCGTCTCTTTGCTGTGCTCTCGTTGCTGCTGCTGCCTCTCGTGCTGCTGCTCCTCTCGTTGCTGCTGCTGCTCCCCTCGTCGGCTGCTGCTGCTGCGTCGTCGTTCTCTGCTGCTGCCCCGTCGTCGTTGCTGCTGCTCTGCCGTCTCGTTGCTGCTGCTGCTGCCGCCGTCGTCGTTGCTGCTGCTGCCGCCTCGTCGTCGTTCTGCTGCTGCCTGCCGTCGTCGTTCTCTGCTGCTGCCGCCGTCGTCGTTGCTGCTGCTGCTCCGTCGTGCTGTCGTCTGCTGCTGCTTCTGCCGCCGTCGTCGTTGCTGCTGCTCTCCGTCGTCGTTGCTGCTGCTGCCGCCGTCGTCGTTGCTGCTGTTCTGCTCCTCGTCGTTGCTGCTGCTGCCGCCGTCGTCTTGCTGCTCGCTGCTCTGCCGTCGTCGTTGCTCTCTCCGCCGTCTCGTGGCTGCTGCTGCTGCGTCTCTTGCTGCTGCTGCTGCCGCCGTCTGCTGCTTCTGCTGCCGTCGTCGTTTCTGCTCTGCTGCCGCCGTCGTCGTTGCTGCTGTGCTGCCGTCGTCGTTCTCTGCTGCCCTCTCGTTGTGCGTCTGCTCTCTCTGCTCTGTGCCCTCGTGTGGTGCTCTGCCGTCTCGTTGCTGCTGCTCTGCCGCCGTCGTCGTTGCTGCTCTGCTCTGCCTCTCGTTGCTGCTGCTGCCGTCGTTGGCTGCTGTCTGCTGCCGTCGTCGTTGCTTCTGCTGCTGCCCCTCGTCGTTGCTGCTGTGCTGCCGCGTCGTCGTTGCTGCTGCTGCGCCGTCGTCGTTGCTGCTGCTGCTGCCTCTCGTCGTTGCTGCTGCTGCCCCGTCGTTTCTGCTGCTCCGCCGTCTCTTGCTGCTCTCTGCTCCCCTCTCGTTGCTGCTGCTGCCGCCGTCGTCGTTGCTGCTGCTGCCGCCGTCTCGTTGCTCTGTTCCCCGTCTGTTCTCTCTCTGCCGCCGTCGTCGTTGCTGCTGCTGCTGCCGTCGTCGTTCTGCTGCTCCCTCGTCGTTGCTGCCGCTCCTTCGCTGCTGCTCTGCTCGTCGTTGCTGGCTGCTGCTGTCTCGGCTGCTCTGCTGCTGCCTCGTCGTTGTGCTGCTGCCCCTCGTCGTTGCTTGCTCTGTCTCTTGCTGCTGCTGCCGCTGCTCGTCGCTGGGCTGCTGTCCCTCTCGTTGCTGCTGCTGCCGCCGTCGTCTTTGCTGCTGCTGCTGCCGTCGTCGTTGCTGCTCTGCTTCCGCCGTCGTCGTTGCTGCGCTGCTGCTGCCTCGTCGTTCTCTGCTGCTGCTGCCGTCGTCGTGTGCTGCTGCTCTGCCGTCGTCGCTGCTGCTGCTGCTGCTGCCGTCTCGTTCTGCTGCTGCTGCCGTCGTCGTTGCTGCTGCTGCTGCCGTCGTCGTTGCTGCTGCTGCTGCCGTCGTCGTTGCTGCTGCTGCTGCTGCCTCGTCGTTGCTGCTGCTGCTGCCGCCGTCGTCGTTGCTGCTGCTCTGCCTCTCGTTTGCTGCTCTGCTGCCGTCGTCGTCGTTGCTGCTGCTGCTGCCGCCCTTGCTGCTGCTGCTGCCGTCGTCGTCGTTGCTGCTGCTGCGCTGCCGTCTCGTTGCTGCTGCTGCGCCGTCTCGTTGCTGCTGCTGCTGCTGCGTCTCGTTGCTGCCTGCTCCTCTCGTTGCTCTGCTGACTCCGCTCTTCTGCTGCTCCCCTCTCGTTTGCTGCTGCTGCCGGTCGTCGTTGCTGCTGCTGCTGCCCCGTCGTCGTTGCTGCTCTGCTGCTGCCGTCGTCGTTTGCTGCTGCTGCTGCGTCGTGTTGCTGCCTCGTCGTTCTCTCTGCTGCTGTCGTCGTCGTCGTTGCTGCTTGCTCCCGTCTCGGCTCTTTCTCGTTCTCTGCTGCCGCCGTCGTCGTTGCTGCTGCTGCTGCTGCCGTCGTCGTTGCTGCTGCTGCTGCCCCGTCTCTTCTGCTGCTGCTGCCCCGTCGTCGTTGCTCTGCTTCTGCCGCCGTCGTCGTTGCTGCTGCTGCCGCCGTCGTCGTTGCTGCTGCTGCTGCCCCGTCGTCGTTGCTGCCTCGTCGTTCTGCTGCTGCTGCCGCCTCGTCGTTGCTGCTGCTGCTGCTCCGTCGTCGTTCTGCTGCTGCTGCCGCCGTCGTCGTTGCGTGCTGCTGCCGCGTCGTCGTTGCTGCCCTGCTGCTGCCTCGTCGTTGGTGCTGTGTGCCGTCGTCGTGTCTGCTGCTCTGCCGTCGTCGTTCTGCTGCTGCTCTCCGTCGTCGTTGACTGCTGCTGCCCGCGTCGTTGCTGCCGCTGCTGCTGCCGTCGTCGTTTCTGCTGCTGCTGCTCCGTCGTCGTTGCTGCTGCTGCTGCCGTCGTCGTCGTTGTGCTGCTGCTGCCGCCGTCGTTGGCTGTCACTGCCTGTCGTCGCTCGTCGCTGGGTCTCGCTGCTAGAGCCCGCCTAGACCCGCGCAAGCAGTGCACTGTGCCCGGGAAGCTGTGCGGCCGCCTGGCCGACCGGTACGGCTGGCCGTCCTCTTCTGGTGTGCGCGTGGATTTACTTCCGTGGCCTGGTGTTCAGTGTTCTCCGTCATCTTCTACTCTGCTCTGCCGTCGTCGTTGCTGCTGCTACTGCCACCGTCGTCGTTCTGCCGCTGCTGCTGCCTCGTCGTTGCTGCTGCTGCTCCCCGTCGTCGTTGCTGCTGCTGCTGCCTCGTCGTTGCTGCTGCTGCTGCTGTCGTCGTCGTTGTGCTGCTGCTGCCGCCGTCGTCGTTGCTGCTGCTGCTGCCGTCGTCGTTGCTGCTGCTGCTCCGCCGTCGTCGTTCTGCTGCTGCTGCCGCCGTCGTCGTTGCTGCTGCTGCTGCCGTCGTCGTTGCTGCTGCTGCTGCCGCCGTCGTCGTTGCTGCTGCTGCTGCTGCCGTCGTCGTTGCTGCTGCTGCTGCCGCCTCGTCGTTGCTGCTGCTGCTGCTGCCGTCGTCGTTGCTGCTGCTGCTGCTGCCGTCGTCGTTGCTGCTGCTGCTGCCGCCGTCGTCGTTGCTGCTGCTGCTGCCCCGTCGTCGTTGCTGCTGCTGCTGCTGCCGTCGTCGTTGCTGCTGCTGCTGCCCCGTCGTCGTTGCTGCCGCTGCTGCTGCCGTCGTCGTTGCTGCTGCTGCGCTGCCGTCGTCGTTGCTGCTGCTGCTTCCGTCGTCGTCGTTGCTGCTGCTGTGCCGCCGTCGTTGCTGCTGCCGCTGCCGTGTCGTGCGCCGCGCTGCGTCTCGTTGCCGCTGCGCCGCGCCGCCGGTGCGGTGTGGGTTGCTGACTCCTGGCACGCCTGGACCGGCTATCGCGTGCCGTCGTCTTCTGCTGCTGCTGTGCCGGCCTGCTGTTATGTCTCCCGTCGTCGTTGCTGCTGCTGCTGCCGCCTCGTCGTTGCTGCTACTCGCACCTGCCGTCGTCGATTGCTGCTTCTGCTGCCGCTCGTCGTTGCTGTGCTGCCGTCGTCGTCGTTGCTGCTGCTGCTGCTGCCGTCGTCGTGCTGCTGCTGCTGCCGCCGCCGTCGTCGTTGCTCTGCTGCTGCCGCCGTCGTCGTTGCTGCTGCTGCTGCTGCCGTCTCGTTGTTGCTGCTGTGCCGCCGTCGTCGTTGCTGCTGCTGCTGCCGTCGTCGTTGCTGCTGCTCTGCTGCCGCCGTCGTCGTTGCTGCTGCTGCTGCTGCCGTCGTCGTTGCTGCTGCTGCTGCCGCTCGTCGTTGCTGCTGCTGCTGCCGCCGTCGTCGTTCTGCTGCTGCTGCCGCCGTCGTCGTTGCTGCTGCTGCTGCGCGCCGTCGTCGTTGCTGCTGCTGCTGCTCCGTCGTCGTTGCTGCTGCTGGCCGTCGTCGTTGCTGCTGCTGCTGCCGTCGTCGTTGCTGCTGCTTCGCTGCCGTCGTCGTTGCTGCTGCTGCCGCCGTCGTCGTTGCTGCTGCTGCTGCCGCCGTCGTCGTTGCTGCTGCTGCTGCCGTCGTCGTTGGTGCTGCTGCTGCCGCCGTCTCGTTTCTGCTGCTGCTGCCGTCGTCGTTGCTGCTGCTGCTGCCGTCGTCGTTGCTGCTGCTGCTGCCGCCGTCGTCGTTGCTGCTGCTGCTGCCGTCGTCGTTGCTGTTCTGCTGCTGCCGCGTCGTCGTTGCTGCTGCTGCCCCGTCGTCGTTTCTCGCGCTGCTGCCGTCGTCGTTGCTGCTGCTGCTGCCGCTCGCCGTTGCTGCTGCTGCTGCCGTCGTCGTTGCTGCTGCTGCTGCCCCGTCTCGGGGCTGCGGCTGCCGTCGTCGTTGCTGCTGCTGCTGCTGCCGTCGTCGTTGCTGCTGCTGCTGCTGCCGTCGTCGCTGGTGCTGCTGCTGCCGCCGTCGTCGTTGCTGCTGCTGCTGCCCCGTCGTCGTTGCTGCTGCTGCTGCCGTCGTCGTTGCTGCTGCTGCTGCCGTCTCGCTGGTGCTGCTGCTCCGCCGTCGTCGTTTCTGCTGCTGCTGCCGTCTCGTTGCTGCTGCTGCTGCCGTCGTCGTTGCTGCTGCTGCTCCGTCGTCGTCGTTGCTGCTGCTGCTGCCGCCGTCGTCGTTGCTGCTGCTGCTGCTGCCGTCGTCGTCGTTGCTGCTGCTGCGGCTGCCGTCGTCGTTGGTGCTGCTGTTCAGCTGCCGTCGTCGTTGTGCTGCTGCTGCTGCTGCCGTCGTCGTTGCTGCCGCTGCTGCCGCCGTCGTCGTTGCTGCTGCTGCTGCGCCGCCGTCGTCGTTGCTGCTGCTGCTGCCGCCGTCGTCGTTGCTGCTGCTGCTGCCGCCGTCGTCGTTGCTGCTGCTGCTGCCGCCGTCGTCGTTGCTGCTGCTGCTGCCGTCGTCGTTGCTGCTGCTGCTGCCGCCTCGTCGTTGCTGCGGCTGCTGCTGCCGTCGTCGTTGCTGCTGCTGCTGCCGTCGTCGTTGCTGCTGCTGCTGCTGCCGTCGTCGTTGCTGCTGCTGCTGCCGCCGTCGTCGTTGCTGCTGCTGCTGCCGCCGTCGTCGTTGCTGCTGCGCTGCTGCCGTCGTCGTTGCTGCTGCTGCTGCCCGTCGTCGTTGCTGCCGCTGCTGCCGCCGTCGTCGTTGCTGCTGCTGCTGCTGCCGTCGTCGTTGCTGCTGCTGCTGCCCCGTCGTCGTTGCTGCTGCTGCTGCTGCCGTCGTCGTTGCTGCTGCTGCTGCTGCCGTCGTCGTTGCTGCTGCTGCTGCCGTCGTCGTTGCTGCCGCTGCTGCTGCCGTCGTCGTTGCTGCTGCGGCTGCCGTCGTGGCTCGCCCGTCGGGTCTCGTGCTGTGCCCGCGCCCCCGGGTCGGTGGCTGCTCCTCCTGGACCGCCTTGCTGTCGTCCGCCTGGCCTGATGTTTGTCTCGCGTCATTACTGCTGCTAGTGCCGCCGTCGTCGTTGCTGCTGCTGCGCCTGCCGTCGTCGCTTACTGCTTCTGTTGCCGTCGTCGTTGCTGCTGCTGCCGTCGTCGTCGTTGCTGCTGCTGCACGCTGCCGTCTCGTTGCTGCTGCTGCTGCCGCCGCCGTCGTCGTTTCTGCTGCTGCTGCCGCCGTCGTCGTTGCTGCTGCTGCTGCCGTCTCGTTGTTGCTGCGCTGCCGCCGTCGTCGCCTGCTGCTGCGCTGCCGTCGTCGTTGCTGCTGCTGCTGCCGCCGTCGTCGTTGCTGCTGCTGCTGCCGTCGTCGTTGCTGCTGCTGTTGCCGCTCGTCGTTGCTGCTGCTGCTGCCGCCGTCGTCGTTGCTGCTGCTGCTGCCCCGTCGTCGTTGCTGCTGCTGCTGCCGTCGTCGTCGTTGCTGCTGCTGCTGCTGCCGTCGTCGTTGCTGCTGCTGCCGCCGTCGTCGTTGCTGCTGCTGCTGCCGTCGTCGTTGCTGCTGCTGCTGCCCCGTCGTCGTTGCTGCTGCTGCCGCCGTCGTCGTTGCTGCTGCTGCTGCCGCGTCGTCGTTGGTGCTGCTGCTGCCGTCGTCGTTGCTGCTGCTGCTGCCGTCGTCGTCGTTGCTGCTGCTGCTGCCGCCGTCGTCGTTGCTGCTGCTGCCGTCGTCGTTGCTGCTGCTGCTGCCGCCGTCGTCGTTGCTGCTGCTGCTGCCGCCGTCGTCGTTGCTGGTGCTGCTGCTGCCGCCGTCGTCGTTGCTGCTGCTGGCGCCGTCGTCGTTGCTGCTGCTGCTGCGCCGTCGTCGTTGCTGCTGCTGCCGCCGCCGTCGCGTTGCTGCTGCTGCTGCCGTCGTCGTTGCTGCTGCTGCTGCCGCCGTCGTCGTTGTGCTGCTGCTGACTGCCGTCGTCGTTGCTGCTGCTGCGCTGCCGTCGTCGTTGGTTGCTGCTGCGGCTGCCGTCGTCGCTGGGCTGCTGCTGGCGCCGTCGTCGTTGCTGCTGCTGCTGCCGCCGTCGTCGTTGCTGCTGCTGCTGCCGTCGTCGTTGCTGCTGCTGCTGCCGCCGTCGGCTGCTGCTGCGCCGTCGTCGTTGCTGCTGCTGCTGCCGTCGTCGTTGCTGCTGCTGCTGCCGTCGTCGTTGCTGCTGCTGCTGCCGTCGTCGTCGTTGCTGCTGCTGCTGCCGCCGTCGTCTTTCGCTGCTGCTGCCTCGTCGTCGTTGCTGCTGCTGCGGCTGCCGTCGTCGTTGGGGCTGCTGCTGCTGCCGTCGTCGTTGTGCTGCTGCTGCTGCTGCCGTCGTCGTTGCTGCCGCTGCTGCCGCCGTCGTCGTTGCTGCTGCTGCGCTGCCGCCGTCGTCGTTGCTGCTGCTGCTGCCGCCGTCGTCGTTGCTGCTGCTGCTGCCGTCGTCGTTGCTGCTGCTGCTGCCGCCGTCGTCGTTGCTGCTGCTGCTGCCGCCGTCGTCGTTGCTGCTGCTGCTGCCGCAGTCGTCGTTGCTGCCGCCGTCGTTGCTGCTGCTGCTGCTGTCGTCGTCGTCGTTGCTGCTGCTGCTGCCGCCGTCGTCGTGCCGCTGCTGCTGCCGCCGTCGTCGTTGCTGCTGCTGCTGCCGCCGTCGTCGTTGCTGCTGCTGCTGCCGTCGTCGTTGCTGCTGCTGCTGCTGCCGTCGTCGTTGCTGCTGCTGCTGCCGCCGTCGTCGTGCTGCTGCTGCTGCCGTCGTCGTTGCTGCTGCTGCTGCCGCCGTCGTCGTTGCTGCTGCTGCCGCCGTCGTCTGCTGCCGTCGTCGTTGCTGCTGCTGCTGCCGCCGTCGTCGTTGCTGCTGCTGCTGCCGTCGTCGTTGCTGCCGCGCGCTGCCGTCGTCGTTGCTGCTGCTGCTGCCCCGTCGTCGTTGCTGCCGCTGCTGCCGCCGTCGTCGTTGCTGCTGCTGCTGCTGCCGTCGTCGTTGGTGCTGCTGCTGCCGCCGTCGTCGTTGCTGCCGCTGCTGCTGCCGTCGTCGTTGCTGCTGCTGCTGCTGCCGTCGTCGTTGCTGCTGCTGCTGCCGTCGTCGTCGTTGCTGCCGCTGCTGCTGCCGCCGTCGTTGCTGCTGCGACTGCCTTGTGTGTGTGGCCGCCGTCGGTTGTCTCGGTTGTGCAGAGCCGCCTAAGGCCCCAGGCAGCAGCAGTGCGGGTGTGGAAGCACGGTGGCTGGGAAAACTCCCTAGAGGCCAAAACCTGGGAAGAAACCTGAGAGGAACCAGGCTATGAAGGGTGGCCAGTCCTCTTCTGGATGTGCCGGTGAGTTATAACGCACATGGCCTGATGTTCAAATGTTCTCCGCGTCATTGCTGCTGCTGCTGCTGCCGTCATCGTTGCTGCTGCTGCCGCCGTCGTCGTTGCTGCCACTGCTGCTGCCGTCGTCGTTGCTGCTGCTGCTGCCGCCGTCGTCGTTGCTGCTGCTGCTGCCGTCGTCGTTGCTGCTGCTGCTGCCGTCGTCGTCGTTGCGCTGCTGCCGCCGTCGTCGTTGCTGCTGCTGCCGCCGTCGTCGTTGCTGCTGCTGCTGCCGTCGTCGTTGCTGCTGCTGCTGCCGCCGTCGTCGTTGCTGCTGCTGCGCTGCCGTCGTCGTTGCTGCTGCTGCTGCCGTCGTCGTTGCTGCTGCCGCCGTCGTCGTTGCTGCTGCTCGCTGCCGTCGTCGTTGCTGCTGCTGCTGCCGCCGTCGTCGTTGCTGCTGCTGCTGCCGTCGTCGTTGCTGCTGCTGCTGCCGCCGTCGTCGTTGCTGCTGCTCGCTGCCGTCGTCGTTGCTGCTGCTGCCGCCGTCGTCGTTGCTGCTGCTGCTGCCGTCGTCGTTGCTGCTGCTGCTGCCGCCGTCGTCGTTGCTGCTGCTGCTGCCGTCGTCGTTTGCTGCTGCTGCCGCCGTCGTCGTTGCTGCTGCTGCTGCCGTCGTCGTTGCTGCTGCTGCTGCCGCCGTCGTCGTTGCTGCTGCTGCTGCTGCCGTCGTCGTTGCTGCTGCTGCTGCCGTCGTCGTTGCTGCTGCTGCTGCCGCCGTCGTCGTTGCTGCTGCTGCTGCCGCCGTCGTCGTTGCTGCTGCTGCTGCCGTCGTCGTTGCTGCTGCTGCTGCCGCCGTCGTCGTTGCTGCTGCTGCTGCCGCCGTCGTCGTTGCTGCTGCTGCCGCCGTCGCTCGTTGCTGCCGTCGTCGTTGCTGCTGCCGCCGCCGTCGTCGTTGCTGCTGCTGCTGCTGCCGTCGTCGTTGCTGCTGCTGCTGCCGCCGTCGCGGCGGCGGCTGCTGCCGCCGTCGTCGTTGCTGCCGCTGCTGCTGCCGTCGTCGTTGGTGCTGCTGCTGCCGCCGTCGTCGTTGCTGCTGCTGCGCTGCCGTCGTCGTTGCTGCTGCTGCTGCCGTCGTCGTTGCTGCTGCTGCTGCCGCCGTCGTCGTTGCTGCCGCTGCGCTGCCGTCGTCGTTGCTGCTGCTGCTGCTGCCGTCGTCGTTGCTGCTGCTGCTGCCGTCGTCGTCGTTGCTGCCGCTGCCGCTGCCGTCGTTGCTGCTGCTGCTGCCCCCGTCGCCCTGCTGCCCCGCCGGGCCGCCGCGCCTGCGTCGTGGCTGGCGCCGCCCCGGGACCTGCCGCTGGCCTCGTTGCTGTGCTGGGCTCCCGCGGCCGGCGTCGCCGCGTCGTTGCTGCTGCTACGCTGCCGTCGTCGTTGCTGCTGCTGCTGCTGCCGTCGTCGTTGCTGCTGCTGCTGCTGCGTCGTCGTTGCTGCTGCTGCTGCCGCCGTCGTCGTTGCTGCTGCTGCTGCCGCCGTCGTCGTTGCTGCTGCTGCTGCCCCGTCGTCGTTGCTGCTGCTGCTGCCGCCGTCGTCGTTGCTGCTGCTGCTGCTGCCGTCGTCGTTGCTGCTGCTGCGCTGCCGTCGTCGTTGCTGCTGCTGCCGCCGCCGTCGTCGTTGCTGCTGCTGCTGCCGCCGTCGTCGTTGCTGCTGCTGCTGCCGTCGTCGTTGCGCGCTGCTGCTGCCGTCGTCGTTGCTGCTGCCGCTGCTGCCGTCGTCGTTGCTGCTGCTGCTGCCGTCGTCGTTTGCTGCTGCTGCCGCCGTCGTCGTTGCTGCTGCTGCTGCCGCCGTCGTCGTTGCTGCTGCTGCTGCCGCCGTCGTCGTTGCTGCTGCTGCTGCCGTCGTCGTTGCTGCTGCTGCTGCTGCCGTCGTCGTTGCTGCTGCTCGCTGCCGTCGTCGTTGCTGCTGCTGCTGCCGCCGTCGTCGTTGCTGCTGCTGCTGCCGCCGTCGTCGTTGCTGCTGCTGCTGCCGTCGTCGTTGCTGCTGCTGCGCCGCCGTCGTCGTGCTGCTGCTGCTGCCGTCGTCGTTGCTGCTGCTGCCGCCGTCGTCGTTGCTGCTGCTGCTGCCGTCGTCGTCGTTGCTGCTGCTGCTGCCGTCGTCGTTGCGCTGCTGCTGCTGCCGTCGTCGTTGCTGCTGCTGCCGCCGCCGTCGTCGTTGCTGCGCTGCTGCTGCCGTCGTCGTTGCTGCTGCTGCTGCCGTCGTCGTTGCTGCCGCTGCTGCCGCCGTCGTCGTTGCTGCTGCTGCCGCCGTCGTCGTTGCTGCTGCTGCTGCTGCCGTCGTCGTTGCTGCTGCTGCTGCCGCCGTCGTCGGCTGCTGCTGCTGCCGGTCGTCGTTGCTGCTGCTGCTGCTGCCGTCGTCGTTGCTGCTGCTCGCTGCCGTCGTCGTTTGCTGCTGCTGCCGCCGTCGCCGTTGCTGCTGCTGCTGCTGCCGTCGTCGTTGCTGCTGCTGCTGCCGCCGTCGTCGTTGCTGCTGCTCGCTGCCGTCGTCGTTGCTGCTGCTGCTGCCGCCGTCGTCGTTGCTGCTGCTCGCTGCCGTCGTCGTCGTTGCTGCTGCTGCCGCCGTCGTCGTGCTGCTGCTGCTGCCGTCGTCGTCGTTGCTGCTGCTGCTGCCGCCGTCGCGGCGCTGCTGCTGCCGTCGTCGTTGCTGCTGCTGCCGCCGTCGTTGCTGCTGCTGCTGCCGTCGTCGTTGCTGCTGCTGCCGCCGTCGTCGCTGGTGCTGCTGCTGCCGCCGTCGTCGTTGCTGCTGCTGCCGCCGCCGTCGTGCTGCTGCTGCTGCCGTCGTCGTCGTTGCTGCTGCTGCCGCCGTCGTCGGCTGCTGCTGCTGCCGTCGTCGTTGCTGCTGCTGCCGCCGCCGTCGTCGTTGCTGCTGCCGTCGTCGTTGCTGCTGCTGCTGCCGTCGTCGTTGCTGCTGCTGCTGCCGTCGTCGCTGCTGCTGCTGCCGCCGCCGTCGTCGTTGCTGCTGCTGCTGCCGCCGTCGTCGTTGCTGCTGCTGCTGCCGTCGTCGTTGCTGCTGCTGCCGCCGTCCGCGCGCTGCTGCTGCTGCCGTCGTCGTTGCTGCTGCTGCTGCCGCCGTCGTCGTTGCTGCTGCTGCTGCCGTCGTCGTTGCTGCTGCTGCTGCCGTCGTCGTCGTGCTGCTGCTGCCGCCGTCGTCGTTGCTGCTGCTGCTGCCGTCGCGTCGTTGCTGCTGCTGCTGCTGCCGTCGTCGTTGCTGCTGCTGCCGCCGTCGTCGTTGGGCTGCTGCTGCTGCTGCCGTCGTCGTTGCTGCCGCTGCTGCCGCCGTCGTCGTTGCTGCTGCTGCTGCCCGTCGTCGTTGCTGCTGCTGCTGCCGCCGTCGTCGTTGCTGCTGCTGCTGCCGCCGTCGTCGTTGCTGCTGCTGCTGCCGCCGTCGTCGTTGCTGCTGCTGCCGCCGTCGTCGTTGCTGCTGCTGCTGCCGCCGTCGTCGTTGCTGCCGCCGCGGCTGCTGCTGCTGCCGTCGTCGTCGTTGCTGCTGCTGCCGCCGTCGTCGTGGCTGCTGCTGCTGCCGTCGTCGTTGCTGCTGCTGCTGCCGCCGTCGTCGTTGCTGCTGCTGCTGCCGCCGTCGTCGTTGCTGCTGCTGCCGCCGCCGTCGTCGTTGCTGCTGTCGCGTTGCTGCTGCTGCCGCCGTCGTCGCTGCTGCTGCTGCTGCCGTCGTCGTTGCTGCTGCTGCTGCTGCCGTCGTCGTTGCTGCTGCTGCTGCCGCCGTCGTCGTTGCTGCTGCCGCTGCTGCCGTCGTCGTTGCTGCTGCTGCTGCCGCCGTCGTCGTTGCTGCTGCTGCTGCCGTCGTCGTTGCTGCTGCTGCCGCCGCCGTCGTCGTTGCTGCTGCTGCTGCCGCCGTCGTCGTTGCTGCTGCTGCCGCGCCGTCGTCGTTGCTGCTGCTGCTGCCGCGTCGTCGTTGCTGCTGCTGCCGTCGTCGTCGTTGCTGCTGCTGCCGCGCCGTCGTCGTTGCTGCTGCTGCTGCCGCCGTCGTCGTTTGCTGCTGCTGCTGCCGCCGTCGTCGTTTGCTGCTGCTGCCGCCGTCGTCGTTGTTGCTGCTGCTGCCGCCGTCGCGGGGCTGCTGCTGCGCTGCCGTCGTCGTTTGCTGCTGCTGCTGCCGTCGTCGTTGCTGCTGCTGTCTGCCGTCGTCGTTGCTGCTGCTGCTGCCGCCGTCGTCGTTGCTGCTGCTGCCGCCGTCGTCGTTGCTGCTGCTGCCGCCGCCGTCGTCGTTGCTGCTGCTGCTGCCGCCGTCGTCGTTGCTGCTGCTGCTGCCGCCGTCGTCGTTTGCTGCTGCTGCCGCCGTCGTCGTTGCTGCTGCTGCTGCCGCCGTCGTTGCTGCTGCTGCTGCCGTCGTCGTTGCTGCTGCTGCTGCCGCCGTCGTCGTTGCTGCTGCTGCTGCCGTCGTCGTTGCTGCTGCTGCTGCCGTCGTCGTTGCTGCTGCTGCCGCCGTCGTCGTTGCTGCTGCTGCTGCCGCCGTCGTCGTTGCTGCTGCTGCCGCCGTCGTCGTTGCTGCTGCTGCTGCCGCCGTCGTCGTTGCTGCTGCTGCTGCCGCCGTCGTCGTTGCTGCTGCTGCTGCCGCCGTCGTCGTTGCTGCTGCTGGCGCCGTCGTCGTTGCTGCTGCTGCTGCCGCCGTCGTCGTTGCTGCTGCTGCTGCCGCCGTCGCCGTTGCTGCTGCTGCTGCCGTCGTCGTTGCTGCTGCTGCTGCCGCCGTCGTCGCTGCTGCTGCTCGCTGCCGTCGTCGTTGCTGCTGCTGCTGCTGCCGTCGTCGTTGGTGCTGCTGCGGCTGCCGTCGTCGCTGGTGCTGCTGCTGGCGCCGTCGTCGTTGCTGCTGCTGCCGCCGCCGTCGTCGTGCTGCTGCTGCTGCCGTCGTCGTTGCTGCTGCTGCTGCCGCCGTCCGGCTGCTGCTGCTGCGCCGTCGTCGTTGTTGCTGCTGCTGCCGTCGTCGTCTGCTGCTGCTGCTGCCGTCGTCGTTGCTGCTGCTGCCGCCGTCGTCGTCGTTGCTGCTGCTGCTGCCGCCGTCGTCGCTGCTGCTGCTGCTGCTGCCGTCGTCGTCGTTGCTGCTGCTGCGGCGCCGTCGTCGTTGGGCTGCTGCGGCTGCCGTCGTCGCTGTGCTGCTGCTGCTGCTGCCGTCGTCGTTGCTGCTGCTGCTGCCGCCGTCGTCGGCGCTGCTGCTGCCGCCGTCGTCGTTGCTGCTGCTGCTGCCGCCGTCGTCGTTGCTGCTGCTGCTGCCGCCGTCGTCGTTGCTGCTGCTGCTGCCGTCGTCGTTTGCTGCTGCGCTGCCGCCGTCGTCGTTGCTGCTGCTGCTGCCGTCGCGTTCGCCGCGTTGCTGCTGCCGCCGCTGCGCGTCGTCGTTGCTGCTGCTGCTGCCGCCGTCGTCGCTGCGCTGCTGCTGCCGCCGTCGTCGTTGCTGCTGCTGCCGCCGTCGTCGTTGCTGCTGCTGCTGCCGTCGTCGTTTGCTGCTGCTGCCGCCGTCGTCGTGCTGCTGCTGCTGCCGTCGTCGTTGCTGCTGCTGCTGCCGCCGTCGTCGTGCTGCTGCTGCTGCCGCCGTCGTCGTTGCTGCTGCTGCCGCCGCCGTCGCTGGCTGCCGTCGTCGTTTGCTGCTGCTGCTGCCGTCGTCGTTGCTGCTGCTGCTGCTGCCGTCGTCGTTGCTGCCGCTGCTGCTGCCGTCGTCGTTGGGCTGCTGCTGCCGCCGTCGTCGTTGCTGCCGCTGCTGCCGCCGTCGTCGTTGCTGCTGCTGCTGCTGCCGTCGTCGTTGCTGCTGCTGCTGCCGCCGTCGTGTGCTGCCGCTGCTGCTGCCGTCGTCGTTGCTGCTGCTGCCGCTGCCGTCGTCGTTGCTGCTGCTGCTGCCGTCGTCGTCGTTGCTGCCGCTGCTGCCGCCGTCGCTGCTTCTGCTGCTGCCGGCCGCCGTCGGCGCTCGGTGCCGCCGCGCGCCGCCGCCCCGCGCCGGCGGCCCTGGCTGACTCCTGCCGCCTGCCTGGCCGCTGCCGTCGTTTCTGCCCCGCCCCGGCGTCGCCCCGCGTCGTTGCTGCTGCTGCTACTGCCGTCGTCGTTGCTGCTACTGCCGCCGTCGTCGTTGCTGCCGCTGCCGCTGCCGTCGTCGTTGCTGCTGCTGCCGCCGTCGTCGTTGCTGCTGCTGCTGCTGCCGTCGTCGTTGCTGCTGCTGCTGCTGTCGTCGTCGTTGCTGCTGCTGCTGCCGCCGTCGTCGTTGCTGCGCTGCTGCCGCCGTCGTCGTTGCTGCTGCTGCTGCCGCCGTCGTCGTTGCTGCTGCTGCTGCCGTCGTCGTTGCTGCTGCTGCTGCTGCCGTCGTCGTTGCTGCTGCTGCTGCCGCCGTCGTCGTTGCTGCTGCCGCCGCCGTCGTCGTTGCTGCTGCTGCTGCCGTCGTCGTTGCTGCTGCTGCTGCCGCCGTCGTCGTTGCTGCTGCTGCTGCCGTCGTCGTTGCTGCTGCTGCCGCTGCCGCCGTCGTCGTTGCTGCTGCTGCTGCCGTCGTCGTTGCTGCTGCTGCTGCCGTCGTCGTTGCTGCTGCTGCTGCCGTCGTCGTTGCTGCTGCTGCTGCCGCGTCGTCGTCGTCGTTGCCTGCTGCTGCCGCCGTCGTCGTTGCTGCTGCTGCTGCCGCCGTCGTCGTTGCTGCTGCTGCCGCCGTCGTCGTTTGCTGCTGCTGCTGCCGTCGTCGTTGCTGCTGCTGCTCGCTGCCGTCGTCGTTGCTGCTGCTGCCGCCGCCGTCGTCGTTGCTGCTGCTGCTGCCGTCGTCGTTGCTGCTGCTGCTGCCGCCGTCGTCGTTGCTGCTGCTGCTGCCGTCGTCGTTGCTGCTGCTGCTGCCGCCGTCGCCGTTGCTGCGCTGCTGCCGCCGTCGTCGTTGCTGCTGCTGCTGCCGCCGTCGTCGTTTGCTGCCGTCGTCGTTGCTGCTGCTGCTGCCGTCGTCGTTGCTGCTGCTGCTGCTGCCGTCGTCGTTGCTGCTGCTGCTGCCGCCGTCGTCGTGCTGCTGCTGCTGCCGCCGTCGTCGTTGCTGCTGCTGCCGCTGCCGTCGTCGTTGCTGCTGCTGCTGCCGTCGTCGTTGCTGCCGCTGCTGCCGCCGTCGTCGTTGCTGCTGCTGCTGCTGCCGTCGTCGTTGCTGCTGCTGCTGCCGCCGTCGTCGTTGCTGCCGCTGCTGCTGCCGTCGTCGTTGCTGCTGCTGCTGCTGCCGTCGTCGTTGCTGCTGCTGCTGCCGTCGTCGTCGTTGCTGCCACGCCGCGCCGCCGTCGCTGCTGCTGCCGCTGCCGTCCGCGTCCGCCGTCGCTGCGTCTCGGTCCGCTGCGGCCCGCCCGCCCCGGCGCACGGCGTCCGGTGGCTGCGCCGCCCCGACACCTGCCGCTGGGGTGCCGTCCTCTTCTGGCTGTGCCGGGTCCCCTGGCCTGGTTCAAATGTTCACCGCATCATTGCTGCTGCTACTACTGCCATCGTCGTTGCTGCTGCTGCTGCCGCCGTCGTCGTTGCTGCTGCTGCTGCTGCCGTCGTCGTTGCTGCTGCTGCCGCCGTCGTCGTTGCTGCTGCTGCCGCCGTCGTCGTTGCTGCTGCTGCTGCCGCCGTCGTCGTTGCTGCTGCTGCTGCCGCCGTCGTCGTTGCTGCTGCTGCTGCTGCCGTCGTCGTTGCTGCTGCTGCTGCCGTCGTCGTTGCTGCTGCTGCTGCCGCCGTCGTCGTTGCTGCTGCTGCTGCCGCCGTCGTCGTTGCTGCTGCTGCTGCCGTCGTCGTTGCTGCTGCTGCTGCTGTCGTCGTCGTTGCTGCCGCTGCCGCCGTCGTCGTTGCTGCTGCTGCTGCCGCCGTCGTCGTTGCTGCTGCTGCTGCCGCCGTCGTCGTTGCTGCTGCTGCTGCCGCCGTCGTCGTTGCTGCTGCTGCTGCCGCCGTCGTCGTTGCTGCTGCTCGCTGCCGTCGTCGTTGCTGCTGCTGCCGCCGCCGTCGTCGTTGCTGCTGCCGCTGCCGTCGTCGTTGCTGCTGCTGCTGCCGTCGTCGTTGCTGCTGCTCGCTGCCGTCGTCGTTGCTGCTGCTGCTGCCGCCGTCGTCGTTGCTGCTGCTGCTGCTGCCGTCGTCGTTGCTGCTGCTGCTGCCGTCGTCGTTGCTGCTGCTGCTGCCGTCGTCGTTGCTGCTGCTGCTGCCGCCGTCGTCGTTGCTGCTGCTCGCTGCCGTCGTCGTTGCTGCTGCTGCTGCTGCCGTCGTCGTTGCTGCTGCTGCTGCCGCCGTCGTCGTTGCTGCTGCTGCTGCCGTCGTCGTTGCTGCTGCTGCCGCCGTCGTCGTTGCTGCTGCTCGCTGCCGTCGTCGTTGCTGCTGCTGCCGCCGCCGTCGTCGTTGCTGCTGCTGCTGCTGCCGTCGTCGTTGCTGCTGCTGCTGCCGCCGTCGTCGTTGCTGCTGCTGCTGCCGCCGTCGTCGTTGCTGCTGCTGCTGCCGTCGTCGTTGCTGCTGCTGCTGCCGTCGTCGTCGTTGCTGCTGCTGCCGCCGTCGTCGTTGCTGCGCTGCGCTGCCGTCGTCGTTGCTGCTGCTGCTGCCGCCGTCGTCGTTGCTGCTGCTCGCTGCCGTCGTCGTTGCTGCTGCTGCTGCCGTCGTCGTTGCTGCTGCTGCTGCCGTCGTCGTTGCTGCTGCTGCTGCTGCCGTCGTCGTTGCTGCTGCTGCTGCCGCCGTCGTCGTTGCTGCTGCTGCTGCTGCCGTCGTCGTTGCTGCTGCTGCTGCCGTCGTCGTTGCTGCTGCTGCTGCCGCCGTCGTCGTTGCTGCTGCTGCTGCCGTCGTCGTTGCTGCTGCTGCTGCCGCCGTCGTCGTTGCTGCTGCTGCTGCCGCCGTCGTCGTTGCTGCTGCTGCCGCCGTCGTCGTGCTGCTGCTGCCGTCGTCGTTGCTGCTGCTGCCGCCGTCGTCGCTGGTGCTGCTGCTGCCGTCGTCGTCGTTGCTGCTGCTGCTGCCGCCGTCGTCGTTTGCTGCTCGCTGCCGTCGTCGTTGCTGCTGCTGCTGCCGTCGTCGTTGCTGCTGCTGCTGCTGCCGTCGTCGTTTGCTGCTGCTGCCGCCGTCGTCGTTGCTGCTGCTGCTGCTGCCGCCGTCGTCGTTTGCTGCTGCTGCCGCCGTCGTCGTTGCTGCTGCTGCTGCTGCCGTCGTCGTTTGCTGCTGCTGCTGCCGTCGTCGTTGCTGCTGCTGCTGCCGTCGTCGTTGCTGCTGCTGCTGCCGCCGTCGTCGCGCTGCTGCTGCTGCTGCCGTCGTCGTTGCTGCTGCTGCTGCTGCCGTCGTCGTTGCTGCTGCTGCTGCCGCCGTCGTCGCTGGGCTGCTGCTGCGCCGTCGTCGTTGCTGCTGCTGCTGCCGCCGTCGTCGTTGCTGCTGCTGCTGCCGTCGTCGTTGCTGCTGCTGCTGCCGCCGTCGCGTGCTGCTGCTGCTGCCGCCGTCGTCGTTGTGCTGCTGCTGCCGCCGTCGTCGTTGCTGCTGCTGCTGCCGTCGTCGTTGCTGCTGCTGCTGCCGTCGTCGTCGTTGCTGCTGCTGCCGCCGTCGTCGTTGCTGCTGCTGCTGCCGTCGTCGTCGTTGCTGCTGCTGCCGCCGTCGTCGTCGTTGCTGCTGCTGCTGCCGTCGTCGTTGCTGCTGCTGCTGCCGCCGTCGTCGTTGCTGCTGCTGCTGCTGCCGTCGTCGTTGCTGCTGCTGCTGCCGCCGTCGTCGTTGCTGCTGCTGCTGCCGCCGTCGTCGTTGCTGCTGCTGCCGCCGCCGTCGTCGTTGCTGCTGCTGCTGCCGCCGTCGTCGTTGCTGCTGCTGCTGCCGCCGTCGTCGTTGCTGCTGCTGCCGCCGCCGTCGTCGTTGCTGCTGCTGCTGCCGCCGTCGTTGCTGCCGCCGTCGTTGCTGCTGCTGCTGCGCGTCGTCGTCGTTGCTGCTGCTGCTGCCGCCGTCGTCGTTGCTGCTGCTGCCGCCGTCGTCGTTGCTGCTGCTGCTGCCGTCGTCGTTGCTGCTGCTGCTGCCGCCGTCGTCGTTGCTGCTGCTGCTGCTGCCGTCGTCGTTTGCTGCCGTCGTCGTTGCTGCTGCTGCTGCCGCCGTCGTCGTTGCTGCTGCTGCTGCTGCCGTCGTCGTTGCTGCTGCTGCTGCCGCCGTCGTCGTTGCTGCTGCTGCTGCCGCCGTCGTCGTTGCTGCTGCTGCCCGCTGCCGTCGTCGTTGCTGCTGCTGCTGCCGCCGTCGTCGTTGCTGCTGCTGCCGCCGTCGTCGTTGCTGCTGCTGCTCGCTGCCGTCGTCGTTGTTGCTGCTGCTGCTGCCGCCGTCGTCGTTGCTGCTGCTGCCGCTGCCGTCGTCGTTGCTGCTGCTGCTGCCGTCGTCGTTGCTGCTGCTGCCGTCGTCGTCGTTGCTGCTGCTGCTGCGCTGCCGTCGTCGTTGCTGCTGCTGCTGCCGCCGCCGTCGTCGTTGCTGCTGCTGCTGCCGCCGTCGTCGTTGCTGCTGCTGCCGCCGTCGTCGTTGCTGCTGCTCGCCGCCGTCGTCGTCGTTGCTGCTGCTGCTGCCGTCGTCGTTGCTGCTGCTGCTGCTGCCGTCGTCGTTGCTGCTGCTGCTGCCGTCGTCGTTGCTGCTGCTGCTGCCGTCGTCGTTGCTGCTGCTGCTGCCGCCGTCGTCGTTGCTGCTGCTGCTGCCGTCGTCGTTGCTGCTGCTGCTGCCGCCGTCGTCGTTGCTGCTGCTGCTGCCGTCGTCGTTGCTGCTGCTGCCGCCGTCGTCGTTGCTGCTGCTGCTGCCGCCGTCGTCGTTGCTGCTGCTGCTGCCGTCGTCGTTGGTGCTGCTGCTGCCGTCGTCGTCGTTGCTGCTGCTGCTGCCGCCGTCGTCGTTGCTGCTGCTGCCGCCGTCGTCGTTGCTGCTGCTGCCGCCGTCGTCGTTGCTGCTGCTGCTGCCGCCGTCGTCGTTGCTGCTGCTGCTGCCGTCGTCGTTGCTGCTGCTGCTGCTGCCGCCGTCGTCGTTGCTGCTGCTGCCGCCGTCGTCGTTGCTGCTGCTGCTGCCGCCGTCGTCGTTGCTGCTGCTGCTGCCGCCGTCGCCGTTGCTGCTGCTGCTGCCGTCGTCGTTGCTGCTGCTGCTGCCGCCGTCGTCGTTGCTGCTGCGCCTGCCGTCGTCGTTGCTGCTGCTGCAGCTGCCGTCGTCGTTGCTGCTGCTGCCGCCGCCGTCGTCGCTGGGCTGCTGCTGTCGCCGTCGTCGTTGCTGCTGCTGCTGCCGCCGTCGTCGTGCTGCTGCTCGCTGCCGTCGTCGTTGCTGCTGCTGCTGCCGTCGCTGGGCTGCTGCTGCGCCGTCGTCGTTGCTGCTGCTGCTGCCGCCGTCGTCGTGCTGCTGCTGCTGCTGCCGTCGTCGTTGCTGCTGCTGCTGCCGTCGTCGTCGTTGCTGCTGCTGCTGCTGCCGTCGTCGTTGCTGCTGCTGCTGCCGCCGTCGTCGTCGTTGCTGCTGCTGCGGCTGCCGTCGTCGTTGCTGCTGCTGCCGCTGCCGTCGTCGTTGTTGCTGCTGCTGCTGCTGCCGTCGTCGTTGCTGCTGCTGCTGCCGCCGTCGTCGTTGCTGCTGCTGCTGCCGCCGTCGTCGTTTGCTGCTGCTGCTGCCGTCGTCGTTGCTGCTGCTGCTGCCGCCGTCGTCGTTGCTGCTGCTGCTGCCGCCGTCGTCGTTGCTGCTGCTGCTGCCGTCGTCGTTGCTGCTGCTGCTGCCGCCTCGTCGTTGCTGCCGCCGTCGTTGCTGCTGCTGCTGCCGCGTCGTCGTTGCTGCTGCTGCTGCCGCCGTCGTCGTTGCGCTGCTGCTGCCGCCGTCGTCGTTGCTGCTGCTGCCGCCGTCGTCGTTGCTGCTGCTGCTGCCGCCGTCGTCGTTGCTGCTGCTGCTGCCGTCGTCGTCGTTGCTGCCGTCGTCGTTGCTGCTGCTGCTGCCGCCGTCGTCGTGCTGCTGCTGCTGCTGCCGTCGTCGTTGCTGCTGCTGCTGCCGCCGTCGTCGTTGCTGTGCTGCTGCCGCCGTCGTCGTTGCTGCTGCTGCTGCGCCTGCCGTCGTCGTTGCTGCTGCTGCTGCCGTCGTCGTTGCTGCTGCTGCTGCCGCCGTCGTCGTTGCTGCTGCTGCTGCCGTCGTCGTTGCTGCTGCTGCCGCCGCCGTCGTCGTTGCTGCTGCTGCTGCTGCCGTCGTCGTTGCTGCTGCTGCTGCCGTCGTCGTCGCTGCTGCCGCTGCCGCTGCCGCCGTCGTTGCTTCTGCTGCTGCCGTCCGGGTGCCGCCGTCCGCGTCTCGTTGCTGTGCCGCCGCCGGCCCCGGCGCGCGTGCGGTGTCCTGGCTGACTCCTGGCCCCCCGACCTGGCCGGCTTGCCGTCCTCTTCTGGCGTGCCGGAGTTATAACAGCACATGGCCTAGATGTTCAAATGTTCTCCATCTTCATTACTGCTGCTGCTACTGCCATCATCGTTTGCTGCTACTGCCGCCGTCGTCGTTGCTGCTGCTGCTGCCGCCGTCGTTGCTGCTGCTCGCTGCCGTCGTCGTTGCTGCTGCTGCTGCCGTCGTCGTTGCTGCTGCTGCCGCTGTCGTCGTCGTTGCTGCTGCTGCCGCCGTCGTCGTTGCGCTGCTGCTGCCGCCGTCGTCGTTGCTGCTGCTGCTGCCGCCGTCGTCGTTGCTGCTGCTGCTGCCGCCGTCGTCGTTGCTGCTGCTGTCGCTGCCGTCGTCGTTGCTGCTGCTGCTGCCGCTCGTCGTTGCTGCTGCTGCTGCCGTCGTCGTTGCTGCTGCTGCTCGCCGTCGTCGTTGCTGCTGCTGCTGCCGTCGTCGTCGCTGCTGCTGCTGCCGCCGTCGTCGTTGCTGCTGCTGCTGCCGTCGTCGTTGCTGCTGCGCTGCCGTCGTCGTTGCTGCTGCTGCTGCCGTCGTCGTTGCTGCTGCTGCTGCCGTCGTCGTTGCTGCTGCTGCTGCCGTCGTCGTCGCTGCTGCTGCTGCCGTCGTCGTTGCTGCTGCTGCCGCCGTCGTCGTTGCTGCTGCTGCTGCCGTCGTCGTTGCTGCTGCTGCTGCTGCCGTCGTCGTTTGCTGCTGCTCGCTGCCGTCGTCGTTGCTGCTGCTGCTGCCGCCGTCGTCGTTGCTGCTGCTGCTGCCGTCGTCGTTGCTGCTGCTGCTGCCGTCGTCGTTGCTGCTGCTGCTGCCGCCGTCGTCGTTGCTGCTGCTGCTGCCGCCGTCGTCGTTGCTGCTGCTGCCGCCGTCGTCGTTGCTGCTGCTGCTGCCGCCGTCGTCGTTGCTGCTGCTGCTCGCTGCCGTCGTCGTTGCTGCTGCTGCTGCCGTCGTCGTTGCTGCTGCTGCTGCCGCCGTCGTCGTTGCTGCTGCTGCTGCCGCCGTCGTCGTTGCTGCTGCTGCTGCCGTCGTCGTTGCTGCTGCTGCCGCTGCCGTCGTCGTTTGCTGCTGCCGCTGCCGTCGTCGTTGCTGCTGCTGCTGCCGCCGTCGTCGTTGCTGCTGCTGCTGCTGCCGTCGTCGTTGCTGCTGCTGCTGCCGTCGTCGTTGCTGCTGCTGCTGCCGTCGTCGTTGCTGCTGCTGCCGTCGTCGTTGCTGCTGCTGCTGCCGCCGTCGTCGTTGCTGCTGCTGCTGCCGCCGTCGTCGTTGCTGCTGCTGCTGCCGCCGTCGTCGTTGCTGCTGCTGCTGCCGTCGTCGTTGCTGCTGCTGCCCGCCGCCGTCGTCGTTGCTGCTGCTGCTGCCGCCGTCGTCGTTGCTGCTGCTGCTGCCGCCGTCGTCGTTGCTGCTGCTGCTGCCGCCGTCGTCGTTGCTGCTGCTGCTGCCGTCGTCGTTGCTGCTGCTGCCGCCGTCGTCGTTGCTGCTGCTGCTGCCGTCGTCGTTGCTGCTGCTGCTGCCGCCGTCGTCGTTGCTGCTGCTGCTGCCGTCGTCGTTGCTGCTGCTGCTGCCGTCGTCGTTGCTGCTGCTGCCGCCGTCGTCGTTGCTGCTGCTGCCGCTGCCGTCGTCGTTGCTGCTGCTGCTGCCGCCGTCGTCGTTGCTGCTGCTCGCTGCCGTCGTCGTTGCTGCTGCTGCTGCCGTCGTCGTTGCTGCTGCTGCTGCCGTCGTCGTCGTTGCTGCTGCTGCTGCCGTCGTCGTTGCTGCTGCTGCTGCTGCCGTCGTCGTTGCTGCTGCTGCTGCTGCCGTCGTCGTTGCTGCTGCTGCTGCCGTCGTCGTTTGCTGCTGCTGCTGCCGTCGTCGTCGTTGCTGCTGCTGCCGTCGTCGTTGCTGCTGCTGCTGCTGCCGTCGTCGTTGCTGCTGCTCGCTGCCGTCGTCGTTGCTGCTGCTGCTGCTGCCGTCGTCGTTTGCTGCTGCTGCTGCCGTCGTCGTTGCTGCTGCTGCTGCCGTCGTCGTCGTTGCTGCTGCTGCTGCCGTCGTCGTTGCTGCTGCTCGCTGCCGTCGTCGTTGCTGCTGCTCGCTGCCGTCGTCGTTGCTGCTGCTGCCGTCGTCGTTGCTGCTGCTGCCGTCGTCGTTGCTGCTGCTGCTGCCGTCGTCGTTGCTGCTGCTGCTGCCGTCGTCGTTGCTGCTGCTGCTGCCGCCGTCGTCGTTGCTGCTGCTGCTGCCGTCGTCGTTGCTGCTGCTGCTGCCGTCGTCGTTGCTGCTGCTCGCTGCCGTCGTCGTTGCTGCTGCTGCCGTCGTCGTCGCTGCTGCTGCTGCTGCCGTCGTCGTTGCTGCTGCTGCTGCCGCCGTCGTCGTTGCTGCTGCTGCTGCCGCCGTCGTCGTTGCTGCTGCTGCTGCCGTCGTCGTTGCTGCTGCTGCTGCTGCCGTCGTCGTTGCTGCTGCTGCTGCTGCCGTCGTCGTTGCTGCTGCTGCTGCCGCCGTCGTCGTTGCTGCTGCTGCTGCCGTCGTCGTTGCTGCTGCTGCTGCCGTCGTCGTTGCTGCTGCTGCTGCTGCCGTCGTCGTCGTTGCTGCTGCTGCCGTCGTCGTCGTTGCTGCTGCTGCTGCCGCCGTCGTCGTTGCTGCTGCTGCTGCTGCCGTCGTCGTTGCTGCTGCTGCTGCTGCCGTCGTCGTTGCTGCTGCTGCTGCTGCCGTCGTCGTTGCTGCTGCTGCTGCCGTCGTCGTCGTTGCTGCTGCTGCTGCCGTCGTCGTCGCTGCTGCTGCTGCTGCCGTCGTCGTTGCTGCTGCTGCTGCTGCCGCCGTCGTCGTTGCTGCTGCTGCTGCCGTCGTCGTTGCTGCTGCTGCTGCCGTCGTCGTCGTTGCTGCTGCTGCTGCCGCCGTCGTCGTGCTGCTGCTGCTGCTGCTGCCGTCGTCGTTGCTGCTGCTGCTGCCGCCGTCGTCGTTGCTGCTGCTGCTGCTGCCGTCGTCGTTGCTGCTGCTGCTGCCGTCGTCGTTGCTGCTGCTGCTGCCGCCGTCGTCGTTGCTGCCGCTGCTGCTGCCGTCGTCGTTGCTGCTGCTGCTGCCGCCGTCGTCGTTGCTGCTGCTGCTGCCGCCGTCGTCGTTGCTGCTGCTGCTGCTGCCGTCGTCGTTGGTGCTGCTGCTGCCGCCGTCGTCGTTGCTGCCGCTGCTGCTGCCGTCGTCGTTGCTGCTGCTGCCGCTGCCGTCGTCGTTGCTGCTGCTGCTGCCGTCGTCGTCGTTGCTGCCGCGCCCTGCCGCCGTCGTTGCTTCTGCCGCCGCCGCGGGGCCGCTCGTCGCTGCGCTGTCCTGTGCCGGCCCGCCAGCCCCGGCGCTCGTGCTGTCCGTGCTGGCCGCCTGGCCAAGCCTGCCTGCCCTCCGTCGTCTTGCTGTGCGGGCGCCGGCCGCGTTCGCCGCTCGTTGCTGCTGCTGCTGCCGCCGTCGTCGTGCGCTGCTGCCGCTGCCGTCGTCGTTGCTGCTGCTGCCGTCGCGTCGTTGCTGCTACTGCCGTCGTCGTCGCTGCTGCTGCTGCCGTCGTCGTTGCTGCTGCTCGCTGCCGTCGTCGTTGCTGCTGCTGCCGCCGCCGTCGTCGTTGCTGCTGCTGCTGCTGCCGTCGTCGTTGCTGCTGCTGCTGCCGTCGTCGTTGCTGCTGCTGCTGCCGCCGTCGTCGTTGCTGCTGCTGCTGCCGCCGTCGTCGTTGCTGCTGCTCGCTGCCGTCGTCGTTGCTGCTGCTGCTCGCTGCCGTCGTCGTTGCTGCTGCTGCTGCCGCCGTCGTCGTTGCTGCTGCTGCTGCCGCCGTCGTCGTTGCTGCTGCTCGCTGCCGTCGTCGTTGCTGCTGCTGCTGCCGCCGTCGTCGTTGCTGCTGCTGCTGCTGCCGTCGTCGTTGCTGCTGCTGCTGCCGTCGTCGTTGCTGCTGCTGCTGCTGTCGTCGTCGTTGCTGACTGCTGCCGCCGTCGTCGTTGCTGCTGCTGCTGCTGCCGTCGTCGTTTGCTGCTGCTGCTGCTGCCGTCGTCGTTGCTGCTGCTGCTGCCGTCGTCGTTGCTGCTGCTGCTGCTGCCGTCGTCGTTGCTGCTGCTCGCTGCTGCGTCGTCGTTTGCTGCTGCTGCCGCCGTCGTCGTTGCTGCTGCTGCTGCTGCCGTCGTCGTTGCTGCTGCTGCTGCCGCCGTCGTCGTTGCTGCGCTGCTGCTGCCGTCGTCGTTGCTGCTGCTGCTGCCGCCGTCGTCGTTGCTGCTGCTGCTGCTGCCGTCGTCGTTGCTGCTGCTGCTGCCGCCGTCGTTGCTGCTGCTGCTGCCGCCGTCGTCGTTGCTGCTGCTGCTGCCGCCGTCGTCGTGCTGCTGCTGCTGCTGCCGTCGTCGTTGCTGCTGCTGCTGCCGTCGTCGTTGCTGCTGCTGCCGCCGTCGTCGTTGCTGCTGCTGCCGCTGCCGTCGTCGTTGCTGCTGCTGCTGCCGTCGTCGTTGCTGCTGCTGCCGCCGTCGTCGTTGCTGCTGCTGCCCTGCCGTCGTCGTTGCTGCTGCTGCTGCCGCCGTCGTCGTTGCTGCTGCTGCTGCCGCCGTCGTCGTTGCTGCTGCTGCCGCCGTCGTCGCTGTTGCTGCTGCTGCCGCCGTCGTCGTTGCTGCTGCTGCTGCTGCCGTCGTCGTTGCTGCTGCTGCTGCCGCCGTCGTCGTTGCTGCTGCTGCTGCCGTCGTCGTTGCTGCTGCTGCTGCCGTCGTCGTTGCTGCTGCTGCTGCCGTCGTCGTTGCTGCTGCTGCTGCCGTCGTCGTTGCTGCTGCTGCTGCCCGTCGTCGTTGCTGCTGCTGCTGCCGCCGTCGCTCGTTGCTGCTGCTGCCGCCGTCGTCGTTGCTGCTGCTGCTGCCGGCGTCGTCGTTGCTGCTGCTGCTGCCGTCGTCGTTGCTGCTGCTGCTGCCGTCGTCGTCGTTGCTGCTGCTGCTGCCGCCGTCGTCGTTGCTGCTGCTGCCGCCGTCGTCGTTGCTGCTGCTGCCGCCGTCGTCGTTGCTGCTGCTGCTGCCGTCGTCGTTGCTGCTGCTGCTGCCGTCGTCGTTGCTGCTGCTGCTGCCGCCGTCGTCGTTGCTGCTGCTGCCGCCGTCGTCGTTGCTGCTGCTGCTGCCGCCGTCGTCGTTGCTGCTGCTGCTGCCGCCGTCGTCGTTGCTGCTGCTGCTGCCGTCGTCGTTGCTGCTGCTGCTGCCGCCGTCGTCGTTGCTGCTGCGCTGCCGTCGTCGTTGCTGCTGCTGCGCTGCCGTCGTCGTTGGTGCTGCTGCCGCGCCGTCGTCGCTGCTGCTGCTGCTGCCGTCGTCGTTGCTGCTGCTGCCGCCGCCGTCGTCGTTGCTGCTGCTGCTGCCGTCGTCGTTGCTGCTGCTGCCGCCGCCGTCGCTGTTGCTGCTGCGCCCGTCGTCGTTGCTGCTGCTGCTGCCGCCGTCGTCGTTGCTGCTGCTGCTGCTGCCGTCGTCGTTGCTGCTGCTGCTGCCGTCGTCGTCGGCTGCTGCTGCTGCCGCCGTCGTCGTTGCTGCTGCTGCCGCTGCCGTCGTCGTCGTTGCTGCTGCTGCGCTGCCGTCGTCGTTGCTGCTGCTGCCTGCCGTCGTCGTTGGCGCTGCTGCTGCTGCCGTCGTCGTTGCTGCCGCTGCTGCCGCCGTCGTCGTTGCTGCTGCTGCTGCCGCCGTCGTCGTTGCTGCTGCTGCTGCCGCCGTCGTCGTTGTGCTGCTGCTGCCGCCGTCGTCGTTGCTGCTGCTGCTGCCGCCGTCGTCGTTGCTGCTGCTGCTGCCGCCGTCGTCGTTGCTGCTGCTGCTGCCGCTCGTCGTTGCTGCCGCCGTCGTTGCTGCGCTGCTGCTGTCGTCGTCGTCGTTGCTGCTGCTGCTGCCGCCGTCGTCGCTGCGCTGCTGCTGCCGCCGTCGTCGTTGCTGCTGCTGCTGCCGCCGTCGTCGTTGCTGCTGCTGCTGCCGCCGTCGTCGTTGCTGCTGCTGCTGCCGCCGTCGCGTTGCTGCCGTCGTCGTTGCTGCTGCTGCCGCCGTCGTCGTTGCTGCGCTGCTCGCTGCCGTCGTCGTTGCTGCTGCTGCTGCCGCCGTCGTCGTTGCTGCGCTGCTGCCGCCGTCGTCGTTGCTGCGCTGCTGCTGCCGTCGTCGTTGCTGCTGCTGCTGCCGCCGTCGTCGTTGCTGCCGCTGCTGCCGCCGTCGTCGTTGCTGCTGCTGCTGCTGCCGTCGTCGTTGGGCTGCTGCTGCCGCCGTCGTCGTGCTGCCGCTGCTGCTGCCGTCGTCGTTGCTGCTGCTGCTGCTGCCGTCGTCGTTGCTGCTGCTGCTGCCGTCGTCGTCGTTGCTGCCGCTGCCCCGCCGTCGTCGCTGCTTCTGCAGCTGCCGTGCCCGTCGCGCGTCTCGTGCTGTCGGCCGCCCCGGCGCGCGCTTCCTGCTGCCCGGGCCACCCGCCTGACCGCTGCCGTCGTCTTCGGGTCTACGCCTGCCCGTCTCCGCATCGTTGCTGCTGCTGCTGCTGCCGTCGTCGTTACTGCTGCTGCTGCCGCCGCCGTCGTTACTGCTGCTGCTGCCGTCGTCGTTGCTGCTGCTGCTGCCGTCGTCGTTGCTGCTGCTACTGCCGTCGTCGTTGCTGCTGCTGCTGCTGCCGTCGTCGTTGCTGCTGCTGCTGCTGCCGTCGTCGTTGCTGCTGCTCGCTGCCGTCGTCGTTGCTGCTGCTGCTGCCGTCGTCGTTGCTGCTGCTGCTGCCGTCGTCGTTGCTGCTGCTGCTGCCGTCGTCGTCGTTGCTGCTGCTGCCGCCGTCGTCGTTGCTGCTGCTGCTGCCGCCGTCGTCGCTGCTGCTGCTGCTGCCGTCGTCGTCGTTGCTGCTGCTGCTGCCGTCGTCGTTGCTGCTGCTGCTGCCGTCGTCGTTGCTGCTGCTGCCGCCGCCGTCGTCGTTGCTGCTGCTGCTGCCGTCGTCGTTGCTGCTGCTGCCGCCGCCGTCGTCGTTGCTGCTGCTGCTCGCTGCCGTCGTCGTTGCTGCTGCTGCCGCCGTCGTCGTTGCTGCTGCTGCTGCCGCCGTCGTCGTTGCTGCTGCTGCCGCCGCCGTCGTCGTTGCTGCTGCTGCTGCCGCCGTCGTCGTTGCTGCTGCCGTCGTTGCTGCTGCTGCTGCTGCCGTCGTCGTTGCTGCTGCTGCTGCCGCCGTCGTCGTTGCTGCTGCTGCCGCCGTCGTCGTTGCTGCTGCTGCTGCCGTCGTCGTTGCTGCTGCTGCTGCCGCCGTCGTCGTTGCTGCTGCTGCTGCCGCCGTCGTCGGCTGCCGTCGTCGTTGCTGCTGCTGCCGCCGCCGTCGTCGTTGCTGCTGCTGCTGCTGCCGTCGTCGTTGCTGCTGCTGCCGCCGCCGTCGTCGTTGCTGCTGCTGCTGCCGCCGTCGTCGTTGCTGCTGCTGCTGCGCCGTCGTCGTTGCTGCTGCTGCTGCCGCCGTCGTCGTTGCTGCTGCTGCTGCCGTCGTCGTTGCTGCTGCTGCCGCTGCCGTCGTCGTTGCTGCTGCTGCTGCTGCCGTCGTCGTTGCTGCTGCTGCCGCTGCCGTCGTCGTTGCTGCTGCTGCTGCCGTCGTCGTTGCTGCTGCTGCCGTCGTCGTCGTTGCTGCTGCTGCTGCCGCCGTCGTCGTGCTGCTGCTGCTGCCGCCGCCGTCGTCGTTGCTGCTGCTGCTGCCGCCGTCGTCGTTGCTGCTGCTGCTGCCGTCGTCGTTGCTGCTGCTGCCGTCGTCGTTGCTGCTGCTGCTGCCGTCGTCGTTGCTGCTGCTGCCGCCGTCGTCGTTGCTGCTGCTGCTGCCGTCGTCGTTGCTGCTGCTGCTGCCGCCGTCGTCGTTGCTGCTGCTGCTGCCGCCGTCGTCGTTGCTGCTGCTGCTGCCGTCGTCGTTGCTGCTGCTGCTGCCGCCGTCGTCGTTGCTGCTGCTGCTGCCGTCGTCGTTGCTGCTGCTGCTGCCGTCGTCGTTGCTGCTGCTGCTGCCGCCGTCGTCGTTGCTGCTGCTGCTGCCGTCGTCGTTGCTGCTGCTGCTGCCGTCGTCGTCGTGCTGCTGCTGCTGCCGCCGTCGTCGTTGCTGCTGCTGCCGCCGTCGTCGTTGCTGCTGCTGCCGCCGTCGTCGTTGCTGCTGCTGCTGCCGCCGTCGTCGTTGCTGCTGCTGCTGCCGTCGTCGTTGCTGCTGCTGCTGCTGCCGTCGTCGTTTGCTGCTGCTGCTGCCGTCGTCGTTGCTGCTGCTGCTGCCGCCGTCGTCGTTGCTGCTGCTGCTGCCGCCGTCGTCGTTGCTGCTGCTCGCTGCCGTCGTCGTTGCTGCTGCTGCTGCCGCCGTCGTCGTTGCTGCTGCTGCTGCCGTCGTCGTTGCTGCTGCTGCTGCTGCCGTCGTCGTTGCTGCTGCTGCTGCCGTCGTCGTTGCTGCTGCTGCTGCCGTCGTCGTTGCTGCTGCTGCTGCCGCCGTCGTCGTTGCTGCTGCTGCTGCCGTCGTCGTTGCTGCTGCTGCTGCCGTCGTCGTTGCTGCTGCTGCTGCCGTCGTCGTTGCTGCTGCTGCCGTCGTCGTTGCTGCTGCTGCTGCCGTCGTCGTTGCTGCTGCTGCTGCCGTCGTCGTCGTTGCGCGCTGCGCTGCCGTCGTCGTTGCTGCTGCTGCCGCCGCCGTCGTCGTCGCTGCTGCTGCTGCGCTGCCGTCGTCGTTGCTGCTGCTGCTGCCGCCGTCGTCGTTGCTGCTGCTGCTGCTGCCGTCGTCGTTGCTGCTGCTGCTGCCGCCGTCGTCGTTGCTGCTGCTGCTGCCGTCGTCGTTGCTGCTGCTGCTGCCGTCGTCGTTGCTGCTGCTGCTGCCGCCGTCGTCGTTGCTGCTGCTGCTGCCGCCGTCGTCGTTGCTGCTGCTGCTGCCGTCGTCGTTGCTGCTGCTGCTGCCGTCGTCGTCTGCTGCTGCCGTCGTTGCTGCTGCTCGCTGCCGTCGTCGTCGTTGCTGCTGCTGCTGCCGCCGTCGTCGTTGCGCTGCTCGCTGCCGCCGTCGTCGTTGCTGCTGCTGCTGCCGCCGTCGTCGTTGCTGCTGCTGCTGCCGCCGTCGTCGTTGCTGCTGCTGCTGCCGTCGTCGTTGCTGCTGCCGTCGTCGTTGCTGCTGCTGCTGCCGCCGTCGTCGTTGCTGCTGCTGCTGCTGCCGTCGTCGTTGCTGCTGCTGCCGCCGTCGTCGTTGCTGCTGCTGCTGCCGCCGTCGTCGTTGCTGCTGCTGCTGCTGCCGTCGTCGTTGCTGCTGCTGCCGCCGTCGTCGTTGCTGCTGCTGCTGCCGTCGTCGTTGCTGCTGCTGCTGCTGCCGTCGTCGTTGCTGCTGCTGCTGCTGCCGTCGTCGTTGCTGCTGCTGCTGCCGCCGTCGTCGTTGCTGCTGCTGCTGCCGTCGTCGTTGCTGCTGCTGCCGTCGTCGTTGCTGCTGCCGCGTCGGCTGCTGCTGCCGTCGTCGTTGCTGCTGCTGCTGCCGCCGTCGTCGGCTGCTGCTGCTGCCGTCGTCGTTGCTGCTGCTGCTGCCGTCGCTGCTGCTGCTCGCTGCCGTCGTCGTTGCTGCTGCTGCTGCCGCCGCCGTCGCTGCTGCTGCTGCTGCCGTCGTCGTTGCTGCTGCTGCCGTCGCGTCGCTGCTGCTGCTGCCGTCGTCGTTGCTGCTGCTGCTGCCGTCGTCGTTGCTGCTGCTGCCGCCGTCGTCGTTGCTGCTGCTGCTGCCGCCGTCGTGCTGCTGCTCGCTGCCGCCGTCGTCGTTGCTGCTGCTGCTGCCGCGTCGTTGCTGCTGCTGCTGCCGTCGTCGTTGCTGCTGCTGCTGCCGCCGTCGTCGTTGCTGCTGCTGCTGCCGTCGTCGTTGCTGCTGCTGCTCGCCGTCGTCGTTGCTGCTGCTGCTGCCGTCGTCGTTGCTGCTGCTGCTGCCGCCGTCGTCGTTGCTGCTGCTGCTGCCGTCGTCGTTGCTGCTGCTGCTGCCGTCGTCGTTGCTGCTGCTGCGCTGCCGTCGTCGTTGCTGCTGCTGCTGCCGTCGCGGCTGCGCTGCTGCTGCCGTCGTCGTTGCTGCTGCTGCTGCCGCCGTCGTCGTTGCTGCTGCTGCCGTCGTCGTTGCTGCTGCTGCCGCTGCCGTCGTCGTTGCTGCTGCTGCTGCCGCCGTCGTCGTTGCTGCTGCTGCTGCCGTCGTCGTTGCTGCTGCTGCTGCCGCCGTCGTCGTTGCTGCTGCTGCTGCCGTCGTCGTTGCTGCTGCTGCTGCTGCCGTCGTCGTTGCTGCTGCTGCTGCCGCCGTCGTCGTTGCTGCTGCTGCTGCCGTCGTCGTTGCTGCTGCTGCCGCCGTCGTTGCTGCTGCTGCTCGCTGCCGTCGTCGTTGCTGCTGCTGCTGCCGTCGTCGTTGCTGCTGCTGCTGCCGTCGTCGTTGCTGCTGCTGCCGCCGTCGTCGTGTGGGCTGTTGCTGCCGTCGTCGTTGCTGCTGCTGCTGCCGCCGTCGTTGCTGCTGCTGCTGCCGCCGTCGTCGTTGCTGCTGCTGCTGCCGTCGTCGTTGCTGCGCTGCTGCTGCCGTCGTCGTTGCTGCTGCTGCTGCTGCCGTCGTCGTTGCTGCTGCTGCTGCCGTCGTCGTTGCTGCTGCTGCTGCCGCCGTCGCGTGCTGCTGCTGCTGCCGCCGTCGTCGTTGCTGCTGCTGCTGCCGCCGTCGTCGTTGCTGCTGCTTCGCTGCCGTCGTCGTTGCTGCTGCTGCTGCCGCCGTCGTCGTGCTGCTGCTTCGCTGCCGTCGTCGTTGCTGCTGCTGCTGCCGCCGTCGTCGCTGCGCTGCGCGGCTGCTGCTGCTGCCGTCGTCGTTTGCTGCTGCTGCCGCCGTCGTCGTTGCTGCTGCTGCTGCCGCCGTCGTCGTTGCTGCTGCCGCTGCCGCCGTCGTCGTTTGCTGCTGCTGCCGCCGTCGTCGTGCTGCTGCTGCTGCTGCCGTCGTCGTTGCTGCTGCTGCTGCCGCCGCCGTCGTCGTGCTGCGCTGCTCGCTGCCGTCGTCGTTTGCTGCTGCTGCTGCCGTCGTCGTTGCTGCTGCTGCCGCCGTCGTCGTTGCTGCTGCTGCCGCCGTCGTCGTTGGGCTGCTGCTGCCGTCGTCGTTGCTGCTGCTGCTGCCCCGTCGTCGTTGCTGCTGCTGCTGCCGTCGTCGTCGTTGCTGCTGCTGCTGCCGTCGTCGTTGCTGCTGCTGCTGCCGTCGTCGTTGCTGCTGCTGCTGCCGTCGTCGTTGCTGCTGCTGCCGTCGTCGTCGTTGCTGCTGCTGCTGCCGTCGTCGTTGCTGCTGCTGCTGCCGCCGTCGTCGTTGCTGCTGCTGCTGCCGCCGTCGTCGTTGCTGCTGCTGCCGCCGTCGTTGCTGCTGCTGCTGCCGTCGTCGTTGCTGCTGCTGCTGCCGTCGTCGTTGCTGCTGCTGCTGCCGCCGTCGTCGTTGCTGCTGCTGCTGCCGTCGTCGTTGCTGCTGCTGCTGCCGTCGTCGTTGCTGCTGCTGCTGCCGCCGTCGTCGTTGCTGCTGCTGCTGCCGCCGTCGTCGTTGCTGCTGCTGCTGCCGCCGTCGTCGTTGCTGCTGCTGCCGCTGCCGTCGTCGTTGCTGCTGCTGCCGCCGTCGTCGTTGCTGCTGCTCGCTGCCGTCGTCGTTGCTGCTGCTGCTGCCGTCGTCGTTGCTGCTGCTCGCTGCCGTCGTCGTCGTGCTGCTGCTGCTGCCGTCGTCGTTGCTGCTGCTGCTGCCGTCGTCGTTGCTGCTGCTGCCGCCGTCGTCGTTGCTGCTGCTGCTGCCGCCGTCGTCGTTGCTGCGCTGCTCGCTGCCGTCGTCGTTGCTGCTGCTGCTGCCGCCGTCGTCGTTGCTGCTGCTCGCTGCCGTCGTCGTTGCTGCTGCTGCTGCCGTCGTCGTTGCTGCTGCTGCTGCCGTCGTCGTTGCTGCTGCTGCCGCCGCCGTCGTCGTTGCTGCTGCTGCTGCTGCCGTCGTCGTTGCTGCTGCTGCTGCCGCCGTCGTCGTTGCTGCTGCTGCTGCTGCCGTCGTCGTTGCTGCTGCCGCTGCCGTCGTCGTTGCTGCTGCTGCTGCTGCCGTCGTCGTTGCTGCTGCTGCCGCCGTCGTCGTTGCGCTGCCGCCGCCGCCGTCGTCGTTGCTGCTGCTGCCGCCGCCGTCGTCGCTGCTGCTGCCCCGCCGTCGTCGCGCTGCTGCTGCGGCCCGTCGCTCACCCTAGGGCCCGCCCTGCCCTGGCCGTCGTCGTTCTGGCTGTGCCGCCGCCGGCCCGCCCGCGTCGTCGCTGCGCCGCCGCTGCCGTCGCGTGCTGCTGCTGCCGCCGTCGTCGTTGCTGCTGCTGCTGCCGTCGTCGCTGCTGCTGCTGCTGCCGCCGTCGTCGTTGCTGCTGCTGCCGCCGTCGTCGCTGCTGCTGCTGCTGCCGTCGTCGTTGCTGCTGCTGCTGCCGCCGTCGTCGTCGTGCTGCTGCTGCCGTCGTCGTTGCTGCTGCCGCCGTCGTCGTTGCTGCTGCTGCTGCTGCCGTCGTCGTTGCTGCTGCTGCTGCCGCCGTCGTCGTGCTGCTGCTGCTGCCGTCGTCGTTGCTGCTGCTGCTGCCGTCGTCGTTGCTGCTGCTGCTGCCGCCGTCGTCGTTGCTGCTGCCGCTGCCGTCGTCGTTGCTGCTGCTGCCGCCGCCGTCGTCGTTGCTGCTGCTGCCGCCGCCGTCGTCGTTGCTGCTGCGCTGCCGTCGTCGTTGCTGCTGCTGCCGCCGCCGTCGTCGTTGCTGCTGCTGCTGCCGTCGTCGTCGTTGCTGCTGCTGCTGCCGCCGTCGTCGTTGCTGCTGCTGCCGTCGTCGTCGCGCTGCTGCTGCTGCCGCCGTCGTCGTTGCTGCTGCTGCCGCCGTCGTCGTTGCTGCTGCTGCTGCCGTCGTCGTTGCTGCTGCTGCTGCTGCCGTCGTCGTTGCTGCTGCTGCTGCCGTCGTCGTTGCTGCTGCTGCTGCGCTGCCGTCGTCGCTGCTGCGCTGCTCGCTGCCCCGTCGTCGTTGCTGCTGCTGCCGCCGTCGTCGCTGGGCTGCTGTCGCTGCCGTCGTCGTGCCGCGCTGCTGCTGTTGCTGCCGCCGCCGTCGTTGCTGCTGCTGCTGCCGCCGTCGCGCGCGTGCTGCTGCTGCCGTCGTCGTCGTTGCTGCTGCTGCTGCCGCCGTCGTCGCTGGGCTGCTGTCGTTGCCGTCGCTCGTTGCTGCTGCTGCTGCCGCCGTCGTCGTTGCTGCTGCTGCTGCCGCCGTCGTCGTTGCGGCTGCTGTCTGCCGTGCCGCCCGCTGCCGCTGCTGCTGCTGCTGCCGCCGTCGTCGTTGCTGCTGCTGCTGCCGTCGTCGTTGGTGCTGCTGCTGCCGTCGTCGTCGTTGCTGCTGCTGCTGCCGCCGTCGTTGCGCTGCTGTCACTGCCGTCGTCGTTGCTGCTGCTGCTGCCGTCGCCGTCGCTGCTGCTGCGCTGCCGTCGTCGTTGCTGCTGCTGCTGCTGCCGTCGTCGTTGCTGCTGCTGCTGCCGTCGTCGTCCTGCTGCTGCTGCTGCCGCCGTCGTCGTTGCTGCTGTCTGCCGTCGTCGTTGCTGCTGCTGCTGCCGTCGTCGTTGCTGCTGCTGCTGCCGCCGTCGTCGTTGCTGCTGCTGCTGCCGTCGTCGTCGTTGCTGCTGCTGCTGCCGTCGTCGTTGCTGCTGCTGCTGCCGTCGTCGTCGTTGCTGCTGCTGCTGCCGCCGTCGTCGTTGCTGCTGCTGCTGCTGCCGCCGTCGTCGTTAGGCTGCTATCATTACCGTCGCCCATACTATGTCCACTACTATTTGGAATAATAATCTAAACAATTAATAATAATAACAATAATAGTATTATATAATAACAATCATACTAATATAAATAAGTTACTGCTTGCTTTGCGGATGTTATTGCCCAGTGTCCCTCGGCTATGGCGGGAAAATACATATTTGGCTGCAAGAGGGCCGTGCTCCTTCGCCCATGAGTATTTTTGTATTTCCTCTGGGTTTAATACATTTTGAATAAATGTAGTAATTTCTGTGAATAATGAATCTCTTTGTGAGAATATTTCTCACAGTAAAGGAGAAAGTGCATCTCTGTCTCTACCTCCCCTGTCGTGCAGTGACCACATACACACTCCTCTTTGGGTAGCCATGTCTTTTTATGTCTACCGGTTTCTATTGCCAATTGGTGGTCACTCAGCCTGTGCTTGGTAAGGATCTGTCTCTGCTTTGTATCTCTGACAGAGTAGAGATAATAAGACAATTCATCTTCTCTGTTTAGGACCAGATAGTAATTTAGTCAGCTTTGGGATTTTGTTTCGTTTTTCCAATGTTGTAAATATAAGTCCTTTGATTGGTTCATGATTTTGTTTATTGGAATTCTTTCTTTTGAAGCAGTGCTGGTGTCAGCTACGTTGGTTGGGTCTAACACCAGTTGAATGAGAGGGCTCGTTTATGGGCTCAGCTCTTGGGTTTGAAGTGCTTTAGGTTGGAGACTTGAACTTGGGCAAAAATGTTGTTCCAAATTCTAATTGTGTCACGTTCTACCAGTAAGGGGTTGTTTGTTGTTGTTTTGGTCGGGGCGTGGCAGGGGTGTTTGTTTTATGTGGTTCGGAGTTTGTTGGGTTATGTTATTATGTAAGAGGGTGTTTGTTTAGAAGTGTTCTGGGGTTTTTGGGCTATGTTCTTGTTAGTTTATTTCTATGTTAGTTCTAGTCTTTCTATGTCTATGTTTAGTTAATGGGGGTTGACCTTCAATTGGAACGCTGCTCCTCGTTGCTTCTAATTGAAGGTCTTTTTAAGAGGTGTTTTTCCTATGGGATTTGTGGTAGTTGTTTCCTGTTTTGTGTCTGTGTACCTGACAGGACTGTTTAGTGGTGATTGTTGTTTTGTATAAGTGATTTGTTTGTTTTTCCTTCTTTTGATTTAATAAAGAACATTCCCGCTGCACCTTGGTCTAATCCTTCCGACGCCCGTTACAAATTGGGATGTTGATTTTAATAATTTCATTTTTATTGCCTACAATGCACCGGGTCTTTCTTTGGGTGCATTCACTGCCATATTAAAGTTTCCCAATGCAGATATGGTCAGACCAAGGTAAGAGTAATTTTTAGTGTGTTCAATGATGGTGAATTTATTTTGTGATTCTGACATGTGGTTTTTTCTGGAAAATCATGATTTTGGTTGGGGTTTTTTTTCTGCCAGTGCCCAATTGTGGCAATATTGCTCCAGGATGTTGAGGTTCTGTTGAAGACCTTCTTTGGTTGGTGATAGAATAACCAAATCATCAGCATATAGCAGGTATTTCACCTCTGTCAAATAGTGTGAGTCCTGGGGCTGCAGGGTTGTCCAACATGTATGCTAATTCTTTGACATAAATGTTGAAAAGGTTTGGACTCAAACTGCAGCCTTGTCTCACACCTCGACATAACAAAAATAATGACATTCTTTGGTTTTAGATTTTTATTGCACACTTGTTTTCTGTGTACATACATTTTATTAAGTCATACACCTTACCACCAAGCCCATGTTGGGGAATTTTGAAGAATAGACCTTCATGCCAAATAGAATCAAAGGCTTTTTAAAGTCAATAAAGCAAGCAAAGATTTTGCCTTCTTTTTTTTGGTGGACGTGTTTATTAATTATGTGTGTAAGGTATGTCGTAGTGCGATTTTCAACATCACTATCTGAGCAGCTAACCGATCACTGCGGCTGTACACTGCCCATCTGTAAATAACCCATCTAACAACCTACCTCATCCCCATATTGTTTTTTTTACTTTTTGCTCTTTTGCACACCAGTATTCTACTTGCACATCATCATCTCACATCTATCACTCCAGTGTTAATTTGCTAAATTCTAATTACTTCGCTACTATGGCCTATTTATTGCCTTACCTCCACACCATTTGCATGCACTTATATAGACTTTTTTCTATTGTGTTATTGACTGTACGTTTGTTTTATTCCATGTGTAACTCTGTGTTGTTGTTTGTGTCTCCTTCTTTGTTTTATCTTGGCCAGGTCGCAGTTTAAATGAAACTTGTTCTGAACTGGCCTACCTGGTTAAATAAAGGTGAAATAAAATAAAAGATGGTTGGGGGAAAGGCAATTTACATTACTTATTACATTTTTTTCTTGAAGAATGGTTTGGATTCTTGAATTCAAAATGCTACAGAAAACCTTTCCCAAGATGCTGTTTATGCAAATTCCTCTGCAATTATTGGGGTCTGGTTTGTCTCTTTTGTGATGGAAGATGAGCCCTGGTTCTAACATCAGGAAAGCAGCCAGAAGATAGTACCATGTTGAACAATTTAAGCACAGCATTTTTGCAACTCAGGTGTGCTGTTTTTCTGCATTTCATTTCTGATGTTATCTAGACCACAATCATTCTTTGTTTTTATAGATTTTAGCTTTTTATTTGGTTGTTGGGTAATCTAATGGATTTTGGTTGTTTTTATTTCCGATTCAAGAATGTTGATTTTTTCTTCAATTTCTAATTAATTATATTGTAGTCTTTTTGTGGGATGTTTTTGTATGATTATCAAAATAGTTTTCCAAATCTATGGCTTGTATGCTAATTCTTGCTTTGTTGTGCTGAAATTGTTCCACATGTCCAAACTGATTTTGGTCAATTGGTTTTCAATTTTATCAAAGCGTCTTATTGATATAATTCAGTTTCTTGCGTTTCAGTGTATGTTTATACTGTTTCGAGTTTCAAAATATTCATAGCGTAATTCTGGGTTTGTTTTGCGGCTTATATTTTTCATTTACATTTTCTTAGATGTTTTCTAATTGTTTTCTTCTTATCACCATTTTTTCAGAAACGTTTTTTTGTTGTTTATTTCTGATGTTGCATTTCTTTGGTTTTCTCAGATTTGCTTTTGATGCTGCTTTTGGGATACGCAATTGATGATTCAAGTAGCCTGACACCTTCTTTATTGTTTTGGTATTGTGAGTTATTGAAGACCTGTATAGTTTCATAATTTCATTTGAGTTAAATGTTTCAATGATTTTCTCTGCACTGTTTGGAGCCCATCTGTACTATTGTTCTGTTTAGAGTTTATTGGGCTGTTTTTATGCATATTGCTGGTTAATTTCTTCAAAACACGTCGATCTGACTGTGATCTACAATGGTGTCAGTGGTCTGACAGTGAATGCACCTAATGGAAAAGGGGACATGGCAGTGATACATATCGACTACACTTGTCCCAAGAGCTGAGCAGTAATAAACCACCTAAAGGGGTCCCCTCTGATTCTACCATAAACACTTACAGGCCTCACAGAGATGCCTAACTCCTTCCCGTTTTTGTTTGGTATTTGGTCAGGACTGTTTCTTTTATACTACTGTAAAAGGGGGGTTCCAAATGTGTGGTGGTTACCTCCCATCGGCTCAAACCTGTTCTTCCATTGAAATGGAAGAAGCAACAAATCTCTCTCTCTCTTTCTCTCTCTCTTTCCTCACTCACTCTCTCTCTTGTTCTCTCTCTTTTCTCTCTCTCTCTTAATTCAAAGGGGCTTTATTAGCATGGGAAACATAACAGTACAAAGTGACAGTAAACATTACACTCACACAAGTTCCAAAATAATAGAGACAATACAAATTCATATTATGTCTATAAAATGTGTTTAACATGTGCAAATAGTTAAAATCAAAAGGGAAAATAAATAACAGAAATATGGGTTGTATTTACAATGGTGTTTGTTCTTCACTGGTTGCCCTTTTCTTATGGCAACAGGTCACAAATCTTGCTGCTGTAATTGCACACTGTGTATTTCACCCAGTAGATATGGGAGTTTATCAAAATTGGATTTGTTTTCAAATTCTTTGTCGGTCTGTTAATCTGAGGGAAATATGTGTCTCTAATATGGTCTATCATTTTGGCAGGAGGGTTGGGAATCACTCAGTTTCCACCTCATTTTGTGGGCAGTGTGCACATAGCCTGTCTTCTCTTGAGAGCCAGGTCTGCCTACGGCGGCCTTTCTCAATACAGGCTATGCTCACTGAGTCTGTACATGTCAAGCTTTCCTTCTTTTGGGTCAGTCACGATGGTCAGGTATTCTGCCACTGTATACTCTCTGTTTAGGGCCAAATAGCAATCTACTTGCTCTTTTTTGTTAATTCTTTCCAATGTGTCAAGCAATTATCTTTTTTTTCTCATGATTTGGTTGTGTCTAATTGTGTTCTAACCTTGGGTCTGTAGGTCTATTTGTGTTTATGAACAGAGCCCCAGGACCTCTCTCTCTCTCTTTCTCGCTTGCTCTCTTTCTTTATTTTTTTCTTTCATTCTTTCATTCTTCTGTCCTCTTTTAATTGGTTCTCTCTCACTTATCTTTCTTAGTAACTATTTTATTAACAGGAAGGTCTTCCCTCTCTGTTGGCTGTTGGCTGTGGGAGGCTGGAGTTACAGGCATCATCATCAACCTTCGTAGGACCAACCTCCTTGTTTCGGCCGGGTCGGAGTGTGTGTTCGGGAGATCCCATCCTACGCTGTACAGAGGTTATAATCTGGTTGGTGTGATTTGAGTGATTTGGTTTGGGGATCCAAAATCCTGTCTATATTAATTTGTTGTTGTTGTGTGTGTGTTGCACCTCTAAACCTTACTTCCCCTGTACCCTTCACCTCTATTTCTCCTCCTCTCCTCCTCTCTCCTCAGTCCTCCTCTTACCTCTCTCCCTCTCCTTCTGTACCTCCTCAGTCCTCCTGGCTGTACCTCTCTCCCTCATCCCCTGTTACCTCTCTCCCTAGTCCTCCTGGTTTTCCTCTCTCCCTCAGTCCTCCTGGCTGTACCTCCCGTCTCTTCCTCTAAATGGAAAAGCACCCTCAGATCTGAGATATCTACCCCCATAGCCTGGGGTCTCCAGTTGTGTGTGTGTGTGTGTGTGTGTGTGTGTGTGTGTGTGTGTGTGTGTGTGTGTGTGTTGTGTGTGTGTGTGTGTGTGTGTGTGTGTGTGTGTGTGTGTGTGTGTGTGTGTGTGTGTGTGTGTGTGTGTGTGTGTGTGTGTGTGTTGTATTGTCTGTCAAAAGTCAGGGGCAAGTGTGTGCTTGCCCAGCCTGTGAGCGTTCAGACAGACACTCTCTCGTAAACAACAGGTGTAGGCTAACAATGAAATGCTGACTTAGGGGCCCTTCCCAGCAATACAGAGAGATATAAAAAACAATAATAACACAAAAATAAATACACAATGATACATATTGCTATATTCACTGGGTACCATATGAGTCATATCTTGGCTATATACCTGGTACCTACTAGTCATGATAACATGGCTGTATACCCGGGGTACCAGTACTGAGTCAATGATAACTTGGCTATATTCACTGGGTACCAGTACTGAGTCATGATACTTCTATATACACTGTTTCCCATACTAGTCTATACTGGCTGTATACGCGGGTACCATCTGAGTCATGATGTTGCTTATACTACCTACCGAGTCAGGCATGCTGTATACGTGGGTACCAGTACTGAGTCTGAGGCTGTATCGGTACCAGTACTGAGTCAATGATAACTTGGCTGTATACACTGGGTACCAGTACTGAGTCATAGGCTGTATACGCGGGGTACCAGTACTGATCATATGCTATATACATGGGTCCATCTGAGTCTATTGCTTCACTGTACCAGTACTGAGTCATATAACTTGGCTTATACCGGTACTACTGAGTCATGATAACTTGCTTATCTGGTACTACGTCTATCTTGCTATATACACTGGGTTCCTATCGTGATGCTGTATACACGGTACCAGTACTGAGTCATGATCTTTGTACCATATGAGTCAATATAATTGGCTGTATACGGGGGTGCCAGTAATGATCCATATACTTGGCTTATACACTGGGTACCTACTGAGTCATATACATGTTATACACTGGTACCAGTACTGAGTCATATAACTTGCTATATTCCTGGGTACCAGTACTGAGTCAATGATAACTGCTGTATACACTGGGTACCAGTACTGAGTCATATACTTGCTGTATACCGGGGTACCAGTACTGAGTCATGATAACTTGGCTGTTACCGGGGTACCAGTAATGAGTCTATCCTTGGCTATATTCACTGGGTACCATACTGAGTCATGATAACTTGTCTATAAAGATGGCAGGGAGCACCCCTTGTATGTGTCAATTTTGGCTATAAAGATGGCAGGGAGCACGGCCCTTTATTGTCAATGTACTTGTCTATAAAATGCCGGGAGCACCCCCTGTAATGTATCAATATACTTGGCTATAAAGATGGCGGGCACGACCCTTGTAATGTGTCAATGATAACTTGGCTATAAAGATGGCCGGGAGCACGCCCCTGTAATGTTCAATGACAACTTGGCTTTAAAGATGGCAGGGAGCACGCCCCTGTAATGTGTCAATGATAACTTGCCTATAAAGATTGCGAGCCCCCTGTAATGTACTGGGCCATATCACTCCTGTTGTGTTCTTTGCGGTCGAATGCCAAGCAGTTGCCATACCAAGCGGTGATGCAGCCAGTCAAATCTCTCAATGTGCAGCTGTAAACCTTATTAGATCTGAGGGCCCATTTCAAATCTTTTCCGCCTCCTGAGGGGAAGAGCCATTGTAGTGCCTTCTTCACGACTGTGTTGGTGTGTAGACCATGTCTATTGATGTGGAGGATTGAAGCTCTCACCCTCCACTACAACCCTGTCGGCGTGGATGGCGGCGTGCTCTGCCCTCCGTTTCCTGTAGTCCATGATCAGCTCCTTTGTCTTGCTAGCGTTGGGGAGTTTGTTGTCCTGCACCACTGCCCCCACTATCCTCCCTCATGTTCTCTATCTCTGATATGCCACCTTCATTCTCAGATCTTATTGTTGGTCTCGTGTCCACGCAGTCTTGGGTAAACAGGGAATACGGGGGGGACTAAGCGCGCACCCTGAGGCTCATCGTGGCATATGTGTTGTTGCCTACCTCAACACCTGGATGCTCCCGACAGGAAGTACAGGGTCCAGTTTAAGAGGAGTTGTTCATCATAGGGTCCTGAGCTTAGTAATGAGCTTGGAGTGGCTCTATGGTTTTAACCTGCCCCTATAGTCAATGACAGCATTCTCACATAGGTATTCCTCTTGTCCATATAGGGGGCAGTTCGGAGTGCAATAGGTTGCATCATCTGTGTATCTGTTGGTTAGTATCAAATTAGAGAATGCGTGTCTGGAATGATGGTTTGATGTGAGCCTTGACATTTTTAAAAGCATTTGGGGGCTACAGATGTGAGTTCCACGGGTGGTAGTCATTTAACTTACCTTGGCATTCTTGGGCTCAGGTGGTCGGTCTCCTTGAAACATGTGGGTATTACAGACTGGGTCAGGGAAAGGTTGAAAATGTCTGTCACTTACCGCTGGTCAGCGCATGCTCTGGTTCTCCTAGTGATCCATCTGCCCACCATTAATTCCTGTTTATTCCTTCTCCCTCTCATGCTCAGTGTTTATTCGATCTTATCTTATTACGTTTTGACTGTTTGATGACTCGTCTTGAGATTTCTTATACGTCCGGGTTATGCTGCTCCTTGACGCAGTTTCTAGTCTTTAGCTCAGTGAGGATGTTGCCTGTAATCCATGCTTCCTTTATGTCGTGTGGTCATTGTACGACGTCGTTGACGCAATTATTAATGAAGCTGGTACAATGTTAAACTACCAACATTTTATCAATATTTCGAACATTTTCAGTCCTGTAACTTAGTGTTTGGCTTCGTACCCTTCGTTTAGCTGGTATTTTTTTGAGTTTTTTTGTAAGGAATCAGGAGGATGGAGTTCTGGTCCGATTTGCCAAATGGGTTTTGTTGTGTTTCTGTGTGTGTAAGGTGATCTGGTTCATATGTGTTTCTGTGTGTGGGTAGCTATCTATTTTTTTTTCTGTGTGTGTAAAGTGATCTAGATTCTTGTGTTTCTGTGTGTGGGGTAAAGGTGATCTGAGCTTTGTATGTGTTTCTGTGTGTGGGTAAAGGTGATCTAGAGTTTTGTATGTGTTTCTGTGTGTGTAAAGGTGATCTAGAGTTCAGTATGTTTTCTGTGTGTGGGTATATCTTTTTTTGTGTGGTAAGTATCTTTTTTTGTGTTTCTGTGTGTGGGGTAAAGGTGATCTAGAGTTCATATGTGTTTCTGTGTGTGGGTTAGGTGATCTAATTTTCTATGTGTTTCTGTGTGTGGGGTAAAGGTGATCTAGAGTTAGTATGTGTTTCTGTGTGTGAGGTAAGGGTATCTATTTTATACGTTTCTGTGTTTTAAATATCTAGTTTTTTTGTGTTTCTGTGTGTGTGTATCTTTCTTGTGTTTCTGTGTGTGGTAAAGTGATCTGAGTTTTATGTGTTTCTGTGTTGGTAAAGGTGATCTATTTCATATTGTTTCTGTGTGTGGGAGTAAAGTATCTAATTTTTTATGTTTTCTGTGTGTGGGTAAAGGTGATCTAGAAGTTCTGTATTGTTTCTGTGTTTAAATATTGAGTTTTGTATGTGTTTCTGTGTGTGGTAAAGGTGATCTAGAGCTTTGTATGTGTTTCTGTGTGTGGGTAAAGGTGACCTGGAGTTTTGTATGTGTTTCTGTGTGTGGGGTAAGGTGATCTAGACTTTGTATGTGTTTCTGTGTGTGGTAAAGGTGATCTATTTTGTATGTGTTTCTTGTTGGGTAAGGTGATCTAGCTTTGTATGTGTTTCTGTTTGGTAAAGGTGATCTAGAGTTTTGCATGTGTTTCTCTGTGTGGGTAAGTGATCTAGCTTTGTATGTGTTTCTGTGTGTGGGGTAAAGTATCTTTTTTGTGTTTCTGTGTAAGGGGTAAAGGTATCTAAAGTTTTGCATGTATTTCTGTGTATGGGGTAAAGTATCTAAGTTTTTATGTTTTTCTGTTTGGGGTAAAGGTATCTATTTGTTGTGTTTCTGTGTGTAGGGTTATGATCTAACTTTTTATGTGTTTCTGTGTGTGGGTAAAGGTGATCTAAGTTTTTTATGTGTTTCTGTGTGTTAAAGGTGATCTAATTTTAATATGTTTCTGTGTTTGGTAAAAGAGTGATCTAATTTGTATGCGTTTCTGTGTGTAGGAAGTAAAG